>NW_024804749.1:0-5067 GCF_019175285.1 Sceloporus undulatus
GACCCAATATACTGTATATACTCAACTATAAGTCGAGAAATGTATGCTCTAACATGGACTCCAAAATCACAGGTAGACTTATATATGGGGCAATAGGTTAATACTGCTTATAAAGCCCCTAAAGAAATGCCCACCTTTCTCTGTAGCCAGGGATTGTTAAACAGCTCCTCATTTGAATCTCCCCCTCTCTCTATTATCCCTCAGTCTTCCCTCACAGCCAGAGCTAACAAACAGCTGCTGAGGCAAGGGACACACAGAGAGAGTATGCCCAGGCTTGTATCCTGTTTTGCAAGCCATGAGCCTTGGAAATCCTGGGGGTGAAGAGAGAGAGAGAGAGAGAGAGAGAGAGAGGTTTCTACTGTGACCCTTGGAAGAGGTCCAGAGAGGGAGATGTAGGGAGGAAAATGATGTTTTGTTTTCCACTTTAGATCTTTTGTAACAGGACCCTGTGTTTGACCCTCAATTTATCCAACAGAGATATCAAAATCCATGATTTTGCCCCCCAAAACTGCCCCCGACTTATACATGAGGTCAACTTATACATGAGTATATATAGTAAGCCCAGATTTAGAATAAGAATGTGACTACATTCAACTTAGGTTGCTGTTTTTGTGAGGGCTATCTTTTTGAATACTTTCCTCAGATACTCTTATGTGCAGTGAGCCATTTATATCCATTGGGGTTCCAGGACCCTCCCCTCTCCCATGGATACCAAAATCCATGGATGTTCAAGTCCCATTAAATACAATGGCATAGTAAATGCCAGCAATCAACATTTGCTTTTTGGAATTTATAGTTTGTTTGTTTGTTTGAGTATTTTCAAGCAGTGGATGGTTGAATGTGTGGATAAAAAAATTGTGGATATGGAGGGCCGATTATACTAAGAAAAGCAGGATTCTGCTTCTTATAAGAGTTAAGGAGCTTTGCACAACACTGATTTTAAGGTCTGTATATTGAGCCATTTCTATACCTTTTGAGATTTCAACAGGTACTGCTCATGCACCTTCAGGTATAGCTTGATATGGTCTTGTAACTTAATTTAAAAACAGCATGACAGTCTTGAGAATGCATAGGGTAGCCTCACCATGCTTATAAAATAAAACTGACAGCTTTTTAAGGATGGGAAGCAAAATGACCTCTGTGTTCTCGAATGATTTTCTTTATCTAAGGATCAATTTCAAAAATTAAGTAATGGTAACCTGAAGTGAATCATAGAGTTGGAAGAGACTACAGGGGCCATCAAGTCCAACCCCCTTCTTCCATGCAGGGACACAGAATCAAAGCACCCCCAACAGATGGCCACCCAGCCTTTGTTTAAAAACCTCCAAAGAAGGAGAATCCACCACTATCTGAGGACCATATTCCATTGTCGAACAGCTATGGCCATCAGGAAAATCCTCCTGAGATTTAGATGGCATCTCTTTTCCTGCAGTTTGGATCCATTGGTCCTTGAGCTTGTTTCTGGACTCATGGAAAACAAGCCTGTTCCCTCTTCAATATGACCCTCAAATATTTAAACATGACTATCATGTTCCCTCTTAACTATCCTTTCATCACCATTCCTCATAGGTCATGGCTTCCAGGCCTTTCACCATTTTGGTTGCCCTCCTCTGAACATGCTCCAGCTGACCAGCTTATCAACATCCTTCTTGAATTGTGGTGCCCAAAACTAGACATAGTGTTCCAGATGAGGCTTGACGAAAGCAGAATACAGTGGTACTATCGCTTCCCTTGTCCTAGACACTATATTCCTGTTGATGCAACTAAGAATTGTGTTGGCTTTCTTGGCTGCTGCATCACACTGCTGACCCATATTCAGTTTGTGGTCTACTAGGATTCCTAGATCCCTTTCATATGAACCGCTGTCTAGCCAGGTGTCTACCATACTATATTAGTGCATTTCATTTTTTCTTGTCTAGGAGTAGGGCCTATTTCTACGTGTTGAAATTCATTTTGTTGGCTTTAACCCAGCCCTCTAATCTTTTCAAGTTAATTTTGAATTTTAATCCTATTCTCTTGGGAAATAACAACCACTCCCTGTTTCATATCATCTGCAGATTTAATCAGCATGCTCTCTATTCTTCATCTAAGTCACTGATAAAGATGCCAAATAGCACAGGGCCCAGTACAGTTCCCTGTGGCACTCCACTGGTCACTTCTCTCCAAGATGAAGAGAAGCCATTGGTGCCTTGTTGGGTGTCTTGCTGATTAGCAAGAAGTTGGGATAGTCAAATAACATTTGAAAATGATAGGGAAAAAACATGTTATTCACTTGTCAAGAAATATTGATGAGAAGAATCATTGACTGATAAGAATCTTCAGAGTTTGTGATTGTTTTGCACAAAATTTGCACATAAAACTTGCATAAACAATAAAATTTTCCACACAGAAATTAATAGAAATATTAGTGTCTGTGTAGAAAATGTTGTTTCCTTCACAGAAAGTACTGTTCTCTGTGCAAAACAACCGTGTTTAAACTTTACACAGAGTAAGTCAGAAATTGTCTGTAAAGTCTGTAAAATATGAAAAGGACTGGACCACTGCTTTGGCAAAGCTTCTAACCTCTTTTAAACAGCATACCTCCAAAGTGACCCGAAGCAGCTTTATTTTGGCCTGTCTGTATGGGCCCTTTGTCCACTAATACCTAGCTTTATAGCCTAGCAGAGCCCAACGAAAGTGGTTCTCATGTGCTTGAGATTGGGCCACAGGAGCATAATGTCTTCAGTGCTCTCCAGGTCATGGGGAATGTTGAGAATAAGCAAATAGAGACACTCCTCACGTGCCTCCAACTTCATCTCTATGTGTGCCTCATGATGAGAGCCCAACAGGTCAACCTGAAGCATTTCAGTAACCCTTCATTTGGGGTAAAGTCAGGTCCTGTTCAGTTTTCAAGTATCCTACATGTGAAACTTTTTCAGTTATGAGTCCCACTTACAGTTTCATAAATGTTGAACAGAATGCTGACCAAGGTTTTT
The DNA here is from genome assembly GCF_019175285.1 of Sceloporus undulatus. Classification (NCBI taxonomy): domain Eukaryota; kingdom Metazoa; phylum Chordata; class Lepidosauria; order Squamata; family Phrynosomatidae; genus Sceloporus; species Sceloporus undulatus. The sequence goes on from NW_024804749.1 coordinate 2,976, forward strand.
GTTTTGCATATAGTTTGTATATAGCTTGTATCAGCACTGCTTATACTTGTATGGGTGTATATGTGAGTATGTGTGTGTGCATTATATACTTTTGTCCCTTGCATATGGTGACACTGAAGGCAACTTCAAATCATAGTGGTATATTGATTTACAAGATACAGCTTTGCTGCATCCATATTTCTCTGAGGCAGCTGGACAAATAGGATATTTTAGAACAGCAAGCAAGCCCTTATTTGTGGGAACAATGAATAAAGATCAAAATGTCACTACATCAGCTGCTTCCAGCAAATGCTTCAGTCAAGGCTAACACCTATCCTCATGCTGCTGTTGACTGACACTGTTATCAATAAAATAACAAATTGAAGGAACATGTGATCATCATTCTTCTTCTGGTCACCTTGGGACTAGCTACCTATTGCTTGAGATTTCCTCCTGACTCAGCTCAAGAGTTTAACCAGGTAGAGAAAGAGAATGACTACTGGTCATAGTGAGGCTTTAAATCTTATTTGATGGAGGAGGAAACAGGAAAGTTAACTGTCTTTGAGGTGAAAGGAGTTCAAGAATTACCTTTTTATTTTCTTAATTCTTTAGTAATAAATGGATTTGGGGATTCTCTGTACATCTGGCAAAGATGGTCAGGATGTTGGACTACAGATTCCATCAGCCCTAGTAGCTGTGATTAATAATAAGGAATGCTGGAGGGCCACATATTGCTCGCCTTTGCCGTAGGCCAGGAACAGCCAACTATAGAGAGGGTGGCAGGTGCACTGGTATGCCAAAGGACCAGAATCAGCTAAATATATTTTTCCAGGTGATTTTTTTCTTCCCAAACCTTCAGACAGCTCAGAACTGCTGCAAATTTGTTCTCCTCTACTTTCCAAGTCCACCAAATACCTTTACAATTCCTGAGATTTCCCAAATGGCCAAAGCTTGGCTGAAATAGTAACAAACAGTATGGACTTCAAAGAGATTTCAATGTATGTAGAGTGGGTGGGTTGAGAGAATGGAGAAAACAAACAAGACATGTAGCTTGCAATTAATAAAAAGTTTACTGTTTGCTTGTATCTACATATGCTTGGGGAGCATACATTCTAACAAACTAATGAATAGATCACGTAAAAGAATAAACCAAGGAGCCCTGGTGGTGCAGTGGTTAAATGCCTGTACTGCAGCCATTCACTTGAAACCACAAGGTTGCGACTTCAAGACCAGCAAAAGGGCCCAAGCTCAACTCAGGCTTGCATCCTTCCGAGGAGGTCGCTAAAATGAGTACCCAGACTGTTGGGGGCAAATTAGCTTACTTGCTAATTAGCTTACTTGCTGTTCACCGCTATGATCTTTGGAATAGCAGTATATAAATAAAACAAATTATTATTAATTATTATTATTAAACCTTTAAGTCTCACCATCTTTTGGGAGAATCCATATGAACTACTATGCACTAGTTTTGAGCTGTTTGGAAAGAATGGGGTAAGAAATCATCTGGAATTCTCAGAATTTGGAAGAGTCTGCCATGAGATTTGTTCTGTTGTTGTATTAAATGGATTGTTGTAATACTTCAGTCTGTGTCCGTGTGTTTTAAAGTGTTATATTAGAGTTTTATAACATATGGAATTGGGGTTTGTTGGGAATGATGGGTAGTATTGGATCAAAGAGGTACCAGTGTTTCAAAAAAGAGATAATTGCCTGGCTTTAGAATGCACAGATGTCTGGGGGAGTATTTTTCATGGGGAAAGACAAAAAGAGATAAAAGCCAAAGTGTACAAGAGGCTAGGGATGGGTATGTTTTAATTTGTAAATGAATAAAGGTAAAGCCCACAGAACCATAGAGCAGGGCATTGCCTATTTGATGCTTGTGGTTGTGGATGATGGATTGTGTGCACAAACATCTTACTGTTAACTTCTCCAGTTGCTGAAATAAAGCTTTGCTGTTTGAACACAGAGGACTGGTTTACTGAACTGTGGGAGTGGGCAGTTCTGAAAGGACTAAAAACAAATCAGGGTTCTATGGTCTTTGAGGGGTTTCACAGGCCACACATTGGGTCCCCAATGACTGCATGGAGCCCATGGGACACACTTTGCCCACCCCTGT
>NW_024804750.1:0-5066 GCF_019175285.1 Sceloporus undulatus
GAACCCATAATTATTGTTATTATCATTTCATTAGAAAAGGGCCTAGGCTTGATTTGGTAATATTAAGCTTAGTTGAGAAGCCAAAGGAGTCATCAGCAAGTTTGAATTATTATATACATTGTTATAGTACATGTTTGTGTGGCAAAATGTCCTCATGGAGCTAGAAGGGAATTGGCACCAAGAGAACCATCCATCAGATGCTCTTGAACAGGGGTAGGCAACCTTTTTGAGCTGGGGGCCGGGTTGCTGTCCCTCAGACAACTGGGGGGTCCAAGCCCAAAAATAAATAATTAATAAATAAATAAACCAGGCCAAATGTAGGACAAAATTTTCAAATGGAATACACTTTTTTTAAAAAAAATGGAGAACACGTGAAAAAATTTGCTCTTTTTTAAAAAAATGTTAATATAAATGCATGTTTCTGAGGCTTCTATAGACAATTGCCCGCCTTGCCCCCCCTTGCCCACCGCTTGCCCCCCCTTGCCCCCTTGCCCGCTACTTGCCCCCCTTTCCCCCCCTTGCACGCCGCTTGCACGCCTCTTGCACACCTCCTCCTGATAGGCCAAAGGCCCCGGCAGCCATCGGCAGCAGGACCAGGCAAAGTCAGAAAGGAAAGTGTAGCAAAGCTCGCTGTAAGCATAGCTGGCTGTCAGGAACGTGGAGCATCTCCCGGTCCTGGAAATGTAGGACGTTTGGAAGAGTGCCACTCAGCTTTCCTGACATCCAGGTCCAGTAAATCCAGTAAATCCAGTTGTCAGTCAATGCATTATCTTGGTCGGTTGTCGGGGGGGTTGAATGGGTTTCCTTCTTTCTTAATAGCAGACTCTGCAAGAGCAGGAGGATCTACAGTTCCTTTATGAACCAAAATACTTAGGGACAGAAGCACCAGGGTTACTAATATAAGAGACTGGTGGAGCTCATAATCTAATGTAGATATCTGCAGCAGAAATAGGGGGCATGGTGCTGCGTTCCATAACCATGGATGATCCTCCTGGATAAAGATGGTTTGGAAGGCTGGATGCCACGTCGCACAACGGAATATAGAAGGCCATTTTGGGAAGACGATGAAGCACCTGAAAAGAGAGAGTGAGACCTGTTAAAAGGGAAGAGTGGGATTCAAAGGAAGCCTTGGAGATCCTGCTGAACTGGATCCATGCTCCAGGAGGCCACTGTGGCTGAAGGAGGGTCTACCTTCCTGGATGAAACTCTTCTGAGAGGATTGGGAAAGACCTCAAATATACTGTGAGGAGAAGCCACATAATTTTGAGAAAAGGAGAGGTTGGGGTGAATATTTCATTTTCATACCAATGCCATAAATCAATATTTTTGTGGGGAGATAACCCTTGTTCTTGCAACACCATCACTTTCCTGAGAGATCTGAAGAGGGATGTAGTCTTTTCTTTTTCCCAAACAGAGGAAGAACAGCAGACAGTTGCTGCAAAAAGGAGCATTGATCCCAAGACTGGGAAGACATTAGGTCCAATAAGGCCCCTCTCTCTGTTTGTCCGTAGGAAACAAAGAGAGGAATGGAGGGAGAGACTGGTGTCTTCAACAAGGCAGATGCATGCCTTCAAGGGATGCTCCACATACACTTAATTTTTGCAGAAACTGTGCATGTAAGAGGTCCTGAAACTGTGCTTTTAAAAGATATTCACACACACACACACACACACACACACAATCTGATAAATAATTTAAATCTAATATAATTCCCATTTGTCTGTGGGATATCGCTAGTGTGGTATGATCCACAGATACAGTTTTGCCATTCAATACAAGAGTGTCACACAGGATTCTTGCAACAATTCAACTTCTTATCCAGAGATGGGGAAAACCTATAACAGTCTTATGTATATAAAAATACCCAGTATTTTAAATAAGCAGAACCATCTTAGATGTAGAAGGGAAGGAATGGAGAGAGAGAGAGAGAGAGAGAGAGAGAGCACATATAATTCAAATGAAGTTCAGACCCAGCAAGTAGCAGAACGAACCTTGTGAATGTTCACTTACGAAGCTTTCAGAGGAGTCTTCAGAAGAAGCTGAGGGAAGCTGTTGGAAAAGTCGGGACTTCGGACTCCGTTTATACCGTTCAGGGGTTGTTGAGCCAGCCCCGTTCCCTCTGTGTCCCTGAATGCATCCCTTCCCTTGAGGAATCCCTCCTCCCTTTGAATGGCCAAAAGGCATAGCATACCTTGGAAACACCCTCTAGGTTTCAGGGAGACATTCATGTTCAGCTTTGTGCATCAGAATGAGAAGATGGCCTTTCATTTGGGACAATTATTAGGCTGTTTTGGAAATATTATTAAAATACCCTGACTGCCAAAGGCTTTGTCAGCATATTTTAATTAATGTACAATTTGTAATAGGTCACATTTTAATAACAAACGCTCCAGGTAGAACTAGCATGGACTGCTCTCTGAAACGGTGGGAATGAGCTGCCATCTAGTGTTGGGCCCCATTCCCAATGACATTTAAACCAGTTTGCAATTCGCCTTCACTCTGCGTTGGTGAATCGATTCCAAAAGGTCCGTCGATCACACTATGAAAGCGGATCTTTTCATTATCCCCCTGTAATTGCTTCTTTTTTCACACGAAGAAGCTCTTAAGAACTAGTCTTAGGAAAGAGCAGGGCTTTTTGTGTTTGCCTCACTTCATTGCGATTGAGACTGATCACAGTAGGATTGGAACCAGTTTGAAATGGGAATGATGGTCTTAAAACCCAAGCAGCAATTTGCTTTAAACCATAGTGGGAACGCAGCCTTGGTAGGATGGAGCCAAGAAACCCATCATTCAGACATTGTTTAAGGATACTTGCCCCCTTCTTTTGAGTGTTATGGAGCCCAGGTTCCTATTTCCGTCTCCCTATAAATATGAGACCGATATTTGTTATCTGTCACTATGCAAGGAAGCTTAAGGGCTTTATTGCACCAGACTGCTGACCCTCCACACTTTGCACTGGTCTAGGGATCGAAACATACTGGTTTGGTTTTCTTTTTACCATACGTTTCCCCATGATAGGGATTTGATGATTCATGGTTGTGTGATCTATTTTTTTCTATTGCCAAATGTTGTCTTCCAGGAGACATTATTCAGATTACAAAAAATAATATTTAAAAAGAATATACAGAGGACCCTGACCATATGTTTACAGTGCAATATTCGTGTTTACAGAACAATATTCAAGATCTGGCCTGTGGCATTGGTCATCGTCCGTTGAGATGTGTACAAACTACTAAGCAACCCAAAAGAAACATGGCCTGGTTATTCCCTGATCAATCTGATGACAGCACAGAACTCAGTGGGAATACTTCCTCATGAATCCCCCAAATGGTAAGAGGTAGGTTTTTGATAAATATTAAAGGGAAGGAATATGCATTTTATGGAGGCAGATGCAGAGAATAAGGAAACATAAACAATGAACACCCATCCTCTTCAGGCATTAAAGTCTGACTGCCTTTGCTATAATTAGAGCTAAAATTACGAATCTGTTCCTATTCCCAAAGTCAACCTGAGGATGTAGTCTCTCCAGAAAACCACACATTTGTCTCCCACAAAATGACTACCTTTGCTATTGATCCAAATTAATTAAATCCCAGGTAGGCTGCATCTGAAAGTGTGTCAATATGGCAGCTTCACTGGCAAGGCATTTTAGGGAGCATGAATCTGAGGGGGAACGCCATCCAAATGCATTTCTTGCATGCCTCTAAATGAAGGACAAGAAGATCCTCTGCTTCTTTAAGAGATGGATGAAGTGCTTATTTATTTATTCATATTTAGATGAGGATGAGGATGAGGATTAGGACGATGACGATGACGATGATGATATTGTTATGGATGAGGGGCAGCCCTCCAAATACTTGTAGACTGCACTTCCTTACGCTTACTCACCATTGGCTATGATAACTAGGGTTGATTATATTCTTCATTATTACTTTATGTATTTCACGTATATCTCACCTTTCTCTCTGGTGGCTCCCAGATAAATCCTTTAAAATTCCCATTAAATTCAAAACAATAACAATGTCTATAACCAGTATAATATTACATAAAACACACACAGGGGGAAAGCAAACTCAAAACCCACCCGCTCCATAAAACCAGCCTCCTGTGCTTTTTATACAGAATGCCGACTGGCATAAAAATGTTTTCATTAGCCATTGAATGGGAGCCGCAATCCCACAATCTCAGGACATGTTGAAAGTTGAGGCTTATGAGCTTATTCCACCACTCCAAAACCCGGTTTACCTCCACCACATTTTCCGAGTTTGAAAAGCGGTTTGCTGAGCTCTCCTGGGACCTGGGCTGCATTCAGCCACTGGATTCGGGTGCGAATTACAGGAATTTCATCCCAAACAATTTTCCTGGAAGTTCTCCCTTTCAAAATAAAATCAGGAGCTGGATCCAAGCAATTGGCCTCCTGTTTCTCAATCCTCTCTCCAAACTCTGCCCATAAAACCTATGGCCATGGCAGGCAGGAAGCATGCAGCTCAGCCCCACCAACAACTGGTGGAGGGTTGTGGTGTTGTGTGTTCCCTTGCCTTGCCTAGCAGTGGGTTACTGATCTCCTCTATATTGGCAGCTCTCTGGAGAATGGTCAAAAGATAGATCTCATGGTCTAGATCTGGAAACCAAGATTGCAAAAAATACAGGAGACAGTACTTTGCTGCAGGGAAGCTTTATTGCAGAAGACAGAAAGAGAAAATAAAGTGTGTCCGGGACCAACAGATTAAAATCAAAAGGAAAGAGAGGAATAATGCCAGAAAACGGTCACTAATCTGCTCTTACTCACAGTGTAGAGACTAGCAGATGTGACGGCGGATGGTGATAATAAGACAGAGGAGGAAAAGGGCCACGTTCCAAGGAAGAGGCCTATGTTTGAACTGTCCCTTGATTCTCAATACAGTTGGTCAAGATAGCCTTGGAAGAAGCAAAGTCAGAAAGGAAAGTGTAGCAAAGCTCTAAGGAATCAGCAGTAAACATAGCTGGCTGTCAGGAAAGTGGAGCATCTCCCTGTCCTGGAAACGTAGGACGGTTGGAAGAGTGCCGCTCAGCTTTCCTGACATCCA
>NW_024804751.1:0-5066 GCF_019175285.1 Sceloporus undulatus
TTTTGGGACACCCAGCTGTGGAATGCCTTCCTCACAGAGGCCTGATATTGGTGCTAATGCTGAATTCATTCTACTGCTAAGTTAAAATGTGGCTTTTATCAAACCCTTTAGGGTTTAATTGTTTTGCCCAAATCTGTACAGGTTGGGTTTTTTAAAAAGCCTGTTAATATTTAAGTGCTAAATTCTTTAATATACCGTTTAAATTATTCTGAATTTTTAAAGTTGTTCTAAATTGATTTTATCTGTATGATATCCTGAGATCTTGTTATATAAACACTTTAATAAATAATAAACAAGTAAATAATAAATACGCTGGCCTGCTGAACCTGAAGGGAGGAGCCTTGGTGTGGACACAGCTCATTTTACTGCGGCTTTTGATGGCCAATCCCAGAACTGACCTTTCACTTGTCTCTCAAAGTCATTACGCAGTTGTGTTGTGTCTTCTTGTTGTTTCTGTCAAGACAACAAGGCTGGTTAGTGATGCTTCTTGCAAACATGGAAGGGGCCACTCCGTCCCACCCAAGACGTCTGGAGAAAGAGCAGAGGGCTGGGGAGTCATACCCAGAAAGCAGGTTTTGTCCTGGCCCAGGTGTCTGGGATCCCAGGGCAGCCTCCATTTAAGACATACCAGGTGCAGGTTCTTCACCACCATCTTGTTGGCCAGCTCCTGCTCCTTCAGCTCCACCTTCAGGGTGCGCATGTCCTTACGCAGCTCCATTTCCTGGGACCGGTGGTCCTTCTGAGCCAGCTTCATGGACACCGTACCCTCCGCCTTCAGCTCCGTGAGGTTATTCTGGTGCTCAAGAGCAGGTGCTTCACTTTCTGTTTGTAAACCTGAGATGAGAAAAGGAGGCTGAGGCTCAACTCACAGGACCAGAATCCTCGAAAGCAATTTTCCTAAGCTCCCATTAACACCCATCAGCAAGGACACATCATTCTGTAGAGCACCTGACAGAGCTCAACTCAATGTGGGTGATTTAGTGCTGTTCCGGTGAAGGAAGGGGCAAAGAGGGAAGAAATGGGTGAGGCACCCCCCCCAGAGCCTCACTTTGATCTCCACCTGGTGACGCTCTTCTGCCTCCTCCATTTCGCGGTCCTTGTTGCACAGTTCTGCCTTCTTCTCGTCCAACTGCCGCCGGGTGATCTCCCAGAAGGTGTGGATCTTGTCCCGCTTCAGCTGGAAGTAGTTGTGCTCCTCTCTCTCACGGTCCAACTCCTCCTGGATCCGCCCAATGTGTTCGTCCAGCTGCACGACCGAGGAAAGGGGGTCAGCTCATGTCAGGGATGGATGGAGAGGATGAAGAGGGAGCCCACACATATGGCACACAAGTTGTGCATGCATAGGGCTCCTTTGCTATCAAGGTCTGAGGGCAGTGTTTTTTAATTTTGTTTCTTAACTTCATACTTTTATTTAAAAACAAACAATTCGGTACAAAACAAATACAGAAATAACTTTCCATTACTTGATCATTGATATGGTTTTTTTCTCCATTTCTCGTGTCAAACACAGATCTAATCTTATATTTCTTAACTGAAGTGATGTTTTAATAGAGCAAATTTTCTGCAAAATTATATTTATGACATTTATGTAATAAACTTAGCTATAATCGCTTCCCAAAATGAGAAAATGGAACTGCACATTTATCAACATTGTACAAACGCTTGGTTCTGGGTTTTTTTTGTAGCAGAGCGGGGAATCATGAAGCCCTCCAGATGCTGTTGGACTGATACTCCCAGCAGCCCTAACCAGCGCAGATGGGAAATGAAATGGTGCACACGCTCCATCCTTGCTCACCTGTTCCTTGGTCATGCCCTCGGGCGGAAGGACATCCACCACCGGGCTTTTCCCTTTGCCCTTCTTGCCACCTCCAGCTTTCTTCTCAGCTTTCTTTTTCGGCACCTGAAAGGAGGAAAGGAGGAAGAGAGGGAGAGACATGAGCAGGTGGGACTGATGTGAAGTCAAGGGCTTTTATGGCTGGCATCCATAGTTTTTTGTGGGTTTTTCAAGATACGGCCATGTTCCAGAAGGATTTATTCCTGATGTTTTGTCTGCATCTGTGGCTGGCATCTTTAGAGAAAGGAATTCTGGACCATGCCAACAACTATTCAGGATGCACAGGGAAGCCATTGAAATCCAGAAAAACCTAGACAACTTCAAAAGAATAAACAAATTAACATGGAAATGGCTTCCTTTCAGCCAACAGTATATACACTCCTCCCTCCACATTCCCTGGGGTTAAGGGCACAGGACCCCCCTTAAAGGGGAAAAACCGCAAATAAGAAAAAACGTGTTTTTACCTGAGAGGACACCTCTCCAGGAATCTCTAGGTCCTCCAGGGCAACTCTGTAGTCAACATCTGCCAGACACTGACCACAGAGTTGCGCTGGAGAAACTACAAAGGTCTAGTGGAGTGTCTTCTCTAGGCAGCTCTAGGTCATCCAATGCAACTCTGTGGTCCATGCCCAACAGACAGGCAAAACGTTAACAGGGGACAGAGAAAAGGCAGAATTACTCAACACCTTCTTTTGCCTCAGTCTTCTCAGAAAAGGAAAAGGGTGCCCAGCCTGAGGATAATGGAGCAGAAGACAGAAAAGAGGAATTTCAGCACAGAATAAGTAAAGAGATAGTACAGGAATACTTGTTTAACCTAAACGAATATAAGTCTCCAGCACCAGATGAACTACATCCAAGGGTATTAAAAGAACTGGCAAATGTAATACCAAAGCCATTGGCAATAATCTTTGAGAACTCCTGGAGAACAGGAGAAGTCCCAGCAGACTGAAGGAGGGCAAACGTCCCCATCTTCAAAAAGGGGAAAAAAGAGGATCCCAACAATTAGCGTCCAGTTAGTCTGACATCAATACCAGGAAAGATTCTAAAGCAGATCATTAAACAGAGAGTCTGTGAACATCTAGATGGCAATTCCATAGCCACAAAAAGTCAACACGGGTTTCAGAGAAACAAGTCATGCCAGACAAACCTTATCTCTTTCTTTGATAAAATTACCAGCTTGGTAGATGAAGGGAATGCTGTGGATATAGTATTTCTTGATTTCAGTAAGGCCTTTGACAAAGTTCCCCATGACATTCTTGCAAACAAGCTTGTAAAATGTGGGCTTGACAAAGTAACTGTTACATGGATTTGTAATTGGTTGACCAGCCGAACCCAAATGGTGCTCAACAATGGCTCTTTTTCAGCCTGGAGAGAAGTGACCAGTGGGGTCCCACAAGGCTCTGTCCTGGGCCCAGTGTTATTCAACATCTTTATTAATGATTTGGAGGACAAAATTGGGGGTATACTTATCAAATTTGCAGATGACACCAAATTAGGAGGAGTAGCTAATACCACAGAGGACAGTATCAAGATTCAAAATGACCTGAACAGATTTCTTTTTCTTTCTTTGCATTCAGTCAGTTCCATTAATTGTCTCTGTAGTACTTTCCCATGCAGTTATGTCTCATAACAAGCCTATGAGGTAAGTTAAGTGAAGAGAAAAACAAAAAGATGATATTATCTCTATCCACAGATCTCCCCTTCCCCCCATACTCTTTGCATGTCTTTCACGGTGGAATTGCAGTGGATTAATTAATTAATGAATAAAAAATTCTAGCCTGCTCCATCGTGAAAGTTTGGGTAAGTAACAAATAGAAAAAAAACACCACATAACTTTTACTTAATAGATTAAAACAGAGAAAAGTACTATTAAACACTGTTCATTCCCTTGAAGTAAGGAGACCAGGGTTATGTTTTCTTTGGAAGCAAGAGCACTGGAGACTTGAAATAATGGCGTGTTACAGACCGCCCAAAATGGGTGGTCTTGCGTTGCTGCCGGTTGCTGCGTCCGGGAACCGCAGCAGCCAAACCACGCAGTTCCCGGGTGCAGCAAGAAAGAAGCGCCAAAATGGCGCTTCTTCCTGCGCCCCTCTGGTGTGCAAAGTCTGGACGCTGCGCGTCCGTGACGTCAAAAGCTAACAAAATGAAATTCAACACAATGTAAGGTACTGCACTTAGGGCGAAAAAATGAAATGCACAGATATAGGATGGGGGATACCTGGCTAACTGAAACTACATATGAAAGGGATCTGGGAGTCCAAGTAGACCATAAGTTGTACATAAGTCAACAGTGCGATGCGGCAGCTAACACGGCCAATGTGATTTTAGGCTGCCTCAATAAAAGTATAGTGTCTAGATCAAGGGAAGTAATAGTGCCACTATATTCTGCTTTGGTCAGGCCCCACCTGGAATATTGTGTCCAGTTCTGGGTACCACAATTCAAAAAGGATGTTGAGAAACTTGAGCGTGTCCAAAGGAGGGCGACTAAAATGGTGAAGGGTCTGGAAACCATGCCCTATGAGGAATGACTTAGGGAGCTGGGGATGTTCAGCCTCGAGAAGAGAAGGTTAAGAGGTGATATGATAGCCCTATTTAAATATTCGAAGGGATGTCATATTGAGGAGGGAGCAAGCTTGTTGTCTGCTGCTCCAGAGACTAGGACCCGGAACAATGGATGCAAACTACAGGAAAAGAGATTCCACCTCAACATTAGGAGGAACTTCCTGACAGTAAGGGCTGTTCGACAGTGGAACACACTCCTTCCTCGGAGTGTAGTGGAGTCTCCTTCTTTAGAGGTCTTCAAACAGAGGCTGGATGGCCATCTGTTGGGGATGCTTTGATTTGGATTTCCTGCATGGCAGGGGGTTGGACTGGATGGCCCTTGTGGTCTCTTCCAACTCTATGATTCTAGGATTCTATGACCTCAGAGTTGCACTGGAGGAGCTACAAAGGCCTAGCAGAGTATTCCCTCTAGGAATCTCTAGGTCTTTCAGTGTGATGTTTAGTTAAAGTTGACCATAGAGTTGCACTGGAGGAGGACCTAGATATTCCTAGAGAGAACATATTAATCAAATCCGTGAATAACCAAATCTGCAAATATCAAAACCACAAATATGGAGGGATGTGTGTGTGTGTGTGTGTATACCCCACTCTCTTCCATGCCATCATTCCCTGAAGATGCCACTGCAGCTGCTGGGGAAACATCAGGAATAAAGTCTTCCAGAACCCGGCC
>NW_024804752.1:0-5065 GCF_019175285.1 Sceloporus undulatus
AGAGAAGGCTTGTCAGGGTACTGTGCATGAAAACGAGCCACCAGATCGGGCGCATTAACATGAGCAACAGAAACCCACTCATCATGATCAACAGGAAAATGCTTCCAGCGAATGAGATACTGAAGTTTGCCCTTATGTAGCCTAGAGTCCAGAATTTTAGCAACTTCAAAGTGTTGTTGCCCATCAATCATCATGGGCAGAGGCTGAGAGTCAGTAGTCTTCCAGCGATCCGTGCTCCGATCTGGTTTCAACAACCTGAAATGAAAAACGGGGTGAAGATGACGGTAGGACTTGGGAAGAATGAGTTCAGCAGTGACATCATTCACCAGCCTTTTAACAGGGAAAGGGCCAATGAACTTAGGACCCAACTTCTTTGAAGGAAACCTGGACTTTAAATTTTTCGTGGACAGGTAGACCATGTCACCAGGCTTAATGTTCCAACCATCTGACCGTTTTCTGTCGGCATACTTTTTGTACTGACGCTTGGCGTCCTGCAATGCCTTAGTAATCATGGGCCAGGCCCCCTTGACTCTCTCAGACCATTGAGTCACAGCAACAGGGTCAGATTTCTCAGCAGGCAATGCAGGCAGCAACTTAGGTTCAAATCCATAGTTAATTAAAAAAGGAGATTGCCCAGTGCTCCTATGGACCGCACTATTGAAAGCTACCTCTGCATGAGGGAGTAAGTCGTACCAATCATCCTGCAAATAATTAGTGTAGGACCGAAGGTATCTCTCAAGGGCCATGTTCGTTTTTTCACATTGTCCATCAGTCTCAGGATGATAGGCTGTGCTGAGGGCCAACTGAACCCCCAATTTTTTCTGCAGTACCCTCCAAAACTTAGAGGTGAAGGTACTACCTCTATCCGAAATTATTCTATCTGGCAGTCCGTGATATTTATATATATGGGCAATGAAAAGGTCAGCTAACTTTGAAGCTGAAGGCATCCCTTTGCAAGCAACATAATGTGTTTGTTTTGAAAACAAGTCCACTACCACCCAAATGGTGTCTCTGCCTTTACTTGGTGGCAAATCAGTTATAAAGTCCATGGCAATGTGTTTCCAGGGTGAGTCTGGCGTGGGCAAAGGGTGCAGTAAACCTCTGGGCTTTCCCACTACAGGCTTGGCCCTAGCACAAACAGGGCAACTCTTTACAAAAGCATCCACATCCGCGCGCACACCATCCCACCAATAAGTGTTGCGTAGTTTGTGCCAAGTCTTCAGATAACCCCAATGACCAGCAGCTTTAGAATTATGGCAGAGCTTTAAAATGTCCTCTCTCAAAGAAGCCGGGACATAGACTTTAGAGTTCTTTACCCACAGTCCCTGTGCATTACGAGACAGCAAGTCCTTGTGGCTCAGTAGCCATTCATCTGCCTCTGCCACCTGCTGGATCCGTAGCAGAATGTCATCCAGCAGGGTCTCAGACTTAGTTAGTGGAAGGGGCTGGGATGAAGCCTTGGCCTTGCTGCGAGTAATTACTGCTAGGCCCAACTGTTCAGGAGAAAAGATAGTTTCCAGTGGAATGGCCTCTTTCCCCTCATGTTGTGGCAATCTGGAAAGTGCATCAGCCAAAATGTTTTGGCGCCCTGGGAAGAATTTCAGCTTGAACTTGTATTTGTAAAAGTCCTTGGCCCACCTCCTCTGTTTGGGGGTCAGTTTGCGAGGAGTTTGCAATGCCTCCAAGTTCCTGTGGTCCGTCCACACCTCAAAAGGTTGTGGAGCCCCCTCTAAGAATTGCCGCCAACTTTCCAAGGCATGTTTTATGGCATAGGCCTCTTTTTCCCAGCAAGGCCAAAGTAGCTCAGCCTTTTGGAACCTTCTAGACAGGTAAGCACATGGCCTAAGTTTATCATCTGAGTCCCTTTGCAACAATACCGCGCCCATAGCAAAGTCACTTGCATCCACTTGTACAACAAAGGGCCTATCTGGGTCAGGGTGAAGCAAAATGGGTTCATTACTGAACAGCAACTTCAATTGGTCAAAAGCCCGTTGGCACTCCTCTGACCACCGAATTGGAGTAGAAGGCTTGGGTCCCTTGCTCCCCTTTGGTGCCTCCCCCCCTTTCTTCATCTGCACTGGTTTGGTTTTAAGCAGATCAGTTATAGGCAAAGCAATTCTGGCAAAATCAGGAATGAATTGTCTATAAAAGTTGGCAAAGCCCAAGAACCTCTGAACATCCTTGCGGTTCCTAGGGGGCGCCCAGTCCAGTACAGTTTGCACCTTAGCAGGATCCATTTCTATGCCCTGGTTGGAAACTCTATACCCCAAAAAGTCCAATCTTTCTGTGTGGAAATGGCATTTAGACAGTTTTACATACAACTGATTATCCAGCAGTCTCTTGAGTACCTCTCGGACCAACTTAATGTGGCTATCCAAGTCTTTGGAGTAAATGAGCACATCATCCAGGTACACCAGGACCCCTTCAAATAATAGGTCATGTAGTACCTCGTTCACGTGCCTCATGAAAATCCCTGGCGCCCCCGCCAGGCCAAAAGGAAGAACTAGATATTCAAATGCCCCCAAGGGGCAGTTAAATGCAGTCTTGTATTCGTCCCCCTCCTTGATGCGAACTCGGTAGTAAGCATCCCTCAAGTCCAACTTGGTAAAAATCTTGCCTGTGACCAAACGTCCCAACATGTCTTTCATTAAAGGCAGGGGGTATTTATTAGTACTACAAATCCCATTCAGATTGCGATAGTCCGTGACCAACCGCAAGGAGCCATCCTTCTTTTCCCTGAAGAAGACAGGAGCAGCAAAAGTCGAAGTCGATGGTCTAATAAATCCCCTGGCCAAGTTTTTCTCGATAAACTCTTTTAGGGTGGTAAGTTCCCTTGGGGTCATTGAGTATAACTTAGGCTTAGGCAGTGGCGCCCCCGGCTCTATTTCAATGGCACAGTCCGTCTCTCTATGCGGAGGCAACACATCACACTCCTTAGCTTCAAAAACCCTCTGCAAATCTTGATAGCAGTGAGGGAAGGAAACCTCTCCCTCCCCAACACAGTTTAATGTCCCATGGCATTGCATAGTCTCTAAATGGGCCGCCGCCTCCCTCGGAGTCAACCCCGGGCGTGGCACCGGCGGGAGGAGAGGAGGGAGCACCACGGCCTGGTCAAGGCAATGTTCTCTGCAGACTGGATCATCAAAAATCAACTGTCTGTCCCTCCATCTTAAAGAGGGGCTGTGGTGATGCAACCAGTCGATACCTAGCATCAAATGGTAGTTGTAGGTGGGCCCCACCACCAGCTGGAGTTGCTCCCAATGGTCTGCCACCCCAAGCCACACAGGGGCGGTTTTTTTTTCTCCGCTGCTTGCCCACCCATCAAAGACCCATCCATCTGTGTGAAGGGTATGGGCTCCTGCAAGGGATGAGTTGCAATGTTCAAACTGCTGACCACAGCAGGGTTTATTAAGCATCTGGTGCACCCACAGTCAATGGCCGCAATTAGTTGCATGGCCTTTTCCTTCGACCCCACCATTAAAGTCACAGTCAATGAAAATAGGGGGACACCCCCACTCACCATTCGCACGCGGCTCTCAGATCCATTAGCCCGCCTTTCGCCGCTTTCTAAGGCAGGCTCTGGTAGTTTAAAGGCCCCTCTTCAGGCTCCGAACTTCCACTATCCGTCCAGACTTCTGATTCCCCTTCCTCTGCTGCCTGCAGGGTGCGATCGGCTGGGGCCCTTTTCTCTGACTTGCCTTTTCCCCCTTTCGCCGCTTTGCCAAGGGGGGGTCGGCGGGGGGTTAGATTTCCTCTCCTGGCCTTTGTCAGGGCAAGCTGCAATTAAGTGGCCTTTATTGCCACACTTCAAACACAGGCCCAGCCTGCGTCTTCTCTCCCACTCGCTCTCCGCAGAGCTTCCTTGGCCTTTACCTTTCGGTGTTGGGGCCCTGTTCCCTTTTCCTTTGGAATCTTTTGCTCTCCTCTGAGCCAGCATCTTGACCTCCTGCTGGATGGCCTCCGCCTCTCCAGCCAGTCGGATCCACTCCATCGCGGTGGGGGGGTTGCCTCTAGTGAGAGCCCATCTCACAATCTCCGGACGCAGTCCCTCTTTAAAGTACTGAATCTTCATTCCCTCTGTACAGTCCGACACTTGGGCCACCAGTCTCCTGAACTCCATTGCATATTCAGACACCGACCTGGATCCCTGATCCAAAGCCTTGAGCTCAGCCAGGGCAATGCTAGCCTGAAAGGGATCTTCAAATCTGGCCCTTAAAGCTCTCATAAACTCTGCTAGGCTTCTTAGCTCAGCGGCCTGGCAGTCGTAGAGCTGCACCAGCCAATTCGCCGCCTCCCCTTTGAGGTGTCTAGCCACGCACTTTACTTTGGCTGCCTCATTGGGGAAAGTGGGTCCCCACTCCTCCATGTGGTCTGCTACTTGCGATAGGAAGTAAGGCAGTGTTTGGGGATCCCCATCAAACTTGACTCCCAGCCTTCTGGCTTGGGCCTCCTGCGCTCTGTCTTGGGGGGGTGCCGCCGGTGGTGCCGCTGGTGGGGGCCCCTGGGGCAAAGCGTCTTCCTCCCCAGCTCCCGCGCCAGCTCCCGCCCCTGGGGGCAGCGCTGCTGGGGCCCGGGCCGGACCTGCACCTGCTCCTGCTCCCCCTCCTCCTTCACCCGTGAGCCGTTGGAGGACCTCTAGGATCGTGGCCAGGGTGTCCTGAACCCCCTCCATGTCCACCGTCAGCTGTTGTACCTGCGTTTCCAAGTCGGCTTCTTCCCCAGGAGGCAGTTGCAGCGGCTGCGTGAAGCCGGTGTTCCAGTCCGACCAGCGTGCCGCACGCCTTCGCTCTTTCGTTCGCGGTGGCGCCACTGGCAGACCAAACCACTGCCCAGGTGCCAGTGGGGTCTGTGGCAACTGCTGCCTCACCGCCTTTGGCACAGCCCCAGCTCCTGGGGCTTCCGTCTGAGTGTCCTCCGCGCCCTCGATCGTTTGGCTTTTCTTGGAGGATGTACCTGCCCCCTCGGCCTCCTGGTCCGTCATGGTTGTTGCAGAAGTTAGTATGGGGAGTCTCAGCTAACTGTCAGAGTTAGCACCCAGAATCCCAGACAATCAACCAGTCAGCTT
>NW_024804753.1:0-5065 GCF_019175285.1 Sceloporus undulatus
CTTGGAGGGCTCCATGGTCCACTCAGCCCTACATCCTTTTGTAGTTTGGTAAAATGAGTACCCAACTTGTTGGGGGCAATTAGCCTACACAGTGTAAACTACTTAGGGAGACTTAGTTCATTAAGTGGTATAGAAATTTACTTGCTATTGCTATTGCTATAGAATAAGTCACAAATTGCAAAGATTCTCACCAGTCCAGGATGTTTCTTTTCAGAATCTTCCAACATTTGAAAAACCTGTTTTTACTATATTTCCCAAACATTTTCAAAATTTATTTCCATCCCTACTTAACTTTAATTTTAACTGATATCCTGGAACTAGAAGGGAAAAAAATATTTTGAATTAGCTGGAGGGTTACTTTTTGAGAGCTAAGGGTCATTCAAACGTTGCTTTTTTCAGCATGACAATGTGAATCATCTTACTCATGCATTCTGGGTTTGTTATTCACACGATGAAACTGCATCTATGCGCATCTGTTCAGTTCTTCACATGTGTCAATACTCAAATAAAGTTCAAAGCATGCAGTATTTTATCCCGTGTCTCTTTGGGTCTATTTGCATTTGTTATTCACCTATCAACAGTGCAGATCTTTTTAAAAAATTTGGGGAAATGCCAGATATTGCTTATCCCAGATTAAGTGGGGGTTTTGACAGCCTCTCTCTCTCTCTCTCTCACACACACACACAAAACAAAACCCTTAATCAGTACATTCAGGATGTGTGTGAACAATTAATATTCAATCCAGATTCATCCTGGCTTATTTTCACAGTTGAATACCCCCCCTCCCCCAAGTGGTAGGAGTTTGAGCATTGGACTAGGAGACTTGGGCATGGAAACCCACCTTGGGCAAATCACATTTTCTCAGGCTCAGTGGGAGGGAAGGGCAAACCACCTCTGAACAAATCTTGCCAAGAAAACCCCATGACAGTGATATAACATTCTCAGTCTATCTTGCTGCCCAGCTCTTCCTTGAATTAATATGATATTTTCAAGGAAATATCGGCTTTGTTACTGTAGCATTCAAAACAGACCATTGCAGAGAAGACTTATTATTGTTGTAAGCAAAACCATTGTGCTGGAAGTTCAGGGCTTCGGAGCAGAGTTAAAAACACATTAATATGATAATTTCTGCTTTTATAAAAGCCCTCAGATACTAACATATCATGGCTTAGATGCATGGAATTGGAAAACCTTCACCTTGTTTTCTTCCAGTCCTGATCTATGGGTGTTTGAATGCAAACTAAAGAGGAAACCTTATTCAAATATGCATTTTAAAATGTGGCTGATTTTACAGAGTTCCAGATCAAATGGAGAGCTTCCATACACAGAGAAGGTTTTCCTCTTCCTAAAAAGAAATGGAAGACACAACTCAGGATGCTCAAAGGAGTGTTATTTTAATAATAGGAAAACTTGATGCAGTTTGCTTTGCATGCACTTTAATGCCTTCTGATTTGGGGCTTTTTAGAACTAAACTTCAGAAATATCTGAATGGAATTCTCAGACTTTTTACTGGATGGGTGAAAACCATTGAATGCTCTTCAGTTTCTGTCTCATGTATTTTTTGTCTTCCAAAAGTCTCCATCTACATGTGGAAAGCAACTGAAAAAGAGACAGAAGTGAGAATGGCCCCCTCTCATATGATTACTTTATTCAGGTTTTAGAATGTCTGTGTCTGATGAATGATGATGATGATGATGATGATGATGATGACGACGATGATGATAAATATCCCATCTTATCCCCCAGTTTGTGACTCAAGGAAGCATGCAACAGTTAAAACAGACATAGGTCCAAAACAGAAATAATCCAGTTTGCAACTGCTTTAACTGCCTTGGCTCAAAGCTAGGGAATTCTGGGAACTGTCATCTTGTGAAACATTTAGCCTTATCTATCAGAGCTCTGGCACCACAATAAACTATAGTTCCCAGAATTCCCGAGCACTGAGCCAGGACAGTTAAAACGGTCTCAAACCAGATTATTTCTGCCAATTGTTTTGAACTTTAGTTCAAAACTTAAAAAGCAATTAAACCACCAGAATATTTGAAACCAGTTAAAATAAACTAAAACAACAGCAACAAATATAGTGCATCTCGTTTATACAAAGTCTGGTTCCCTTGAAAATTAATTATCAAAGGCCTCCTGGAATAAAAGTTTTTAACCTACTTGGAAAGGCTAGTAAAGAGGGTGCCAGTCTAGTATCTCTGGGAAGATCCCAGCCTTATAATAAGGTGGTTAGAACAGGAGAGTTTTGGTGGAAGAAATCCTTCCACTCACGTCACACAGGTTTCATCCTCATTAATTTTGTTGTTCATTTCTGACTTATGGCAACCTCAAGATGAACCTATCACGGGGTTTTCTTGGCAACATTTGTTCTGAGGGAGTATTCCTTTGTCTCTCACTGAGGCTGAGTAACCCAAAGTTACCCAGTGTATTTCCATGGCTGAGAGATTAGAACCCTGGCCTCTGGAGCCATAATCCAATAGTGAGACCATTGTACCATGCTGGCTCTGCCATTAGTTTACCACCACCACCCAAAAAATCCCCCCCCCCCAAAAAATAACCGTAGTGTAAAATTTGACTGGTGAAATGTAATGTACAACTGCCTTCATGTACAATTACTAACCAACCCATCTCTAGAACCTTTAAATATCCTGAAAAAAACTCAAAAGCAAAGCACTCTTTATAGTGTGGTGGTGATGAGAAGTTGCACAGAAACAGGACATCAGAGGTATTTTGCTTTGTATTTTTCTTTTTGTAAAGCTCTAACATTAATAGAAATCCATCTGATCAAGTGGACTGAGGGGCTGAACAGACTGCCCCTAAGGAGCGGCCTACAGCAGCCCCTTAGCTCTGGATTGGGGCTTTGGCAACTACATGCCACAGCCCCAATCTGGCCTTTCCACTGCATGAAAAGGAGCCACAAAATGTGGCTCCATTCTGCGCTGTGAAAGGGCATCTTAGCTGCCGGCGCCACAGCTTTTTAATGCTCCTTTGGCGCTGTGTCACCTGGACGATGGAGCAACATGATGCCACTCACCATGTGGTAGGGCTCATGGCATCATGCTGGCATAGGGGCAAAGTCAGGGCATGTGTCGTGTGGACACCATGCTCCCGATGTCCGCACCAATGTCAGCCTTAATGGCTGGTCTGTCAAGGCTGTGAGTCAACTGAGGCTTATGCCAGAAAATTCTTCTTCCCAGTTAAGCTCAAAGGTGCTACTGGCCTCCTTTCTGTCTTGCTGTTAATAGACACCAAAAGAGAGAGCTACCATAAACGTGCCTCTTCATGTGTATTTTACCACTGTAAAGTGCATGTTATGTTCCTTCCTGGCATAACATTTTTGTTTAGGTTTGCATCACACACACACACACACACACACACACACACACACACACACCCTTCTCAGCAGCATTGTCTGTAGAAATTCATATGGAATTATCTGAGGTCTGTCAGCACACACCCCTCCCTGCTGCCCTCCTAGGTAGGAGAACTGTGGCACAATCACTCTGTTCAAAGTACATGTCTTACATTGTACATGGTATAAACCTTACCCTGTAGGTATAACAAGCTTTTGACAGCTGTTAGTTTCAGGGCAGCTGGGAAACATTTTTCAAAAGCACGGAGAGATGTTGTCACACACTGCAGCAAACACCACTGTCAGGTTAAGTTGTTATGACAACATTGCAGGTGTCAGAAACCTCACCCAACATAAACAGACGTGGAAAGGCTTAGTGGACAGAAGGACAAAAGGGGTGCATGTGACCATAAGCCACAGTGGGGGGGGGGGGAGGATTTTAATGGGATCTGATATCAGGGAGCAGAGAAGATGAACTGGATTCTAGTTGGTGGAGAAATAATGTGTCGATCCTTAATCTGCACTTTATCATCTCAGCCATTGAGAATATCTACATTGTCACACTACACTCTTCTAGCTCTACTATTCCACTTTAACTACTATGGAGCCACATGCTATAAAACTTGCAAAGACCCATGCCTTTTGTTCAGCCATAAGTCAATATTATGCTACACTTTTATTGTTGTTGTTGTTGTAAGATGCCCTCAAGTTGATTCCAATTCATGCCGACCCTGTAGGTGAGAAATCTCAAAGTATCAGGTCCTGCAAGCCCATACTGATAACCCCTCTGATTGAATCCATCCATCTGGTCTGTGGTCTTCCCCTCTTTCTTCAACACTCTATCTTTCCTAGCATTATGTTTGTTTGTTTTCTAGTGATTAATGCCTTCTCATTATGTGCCCTAAGTATAATAGCCTTAACTTGATCATCTTGGTTTCCAAGAAGAGCTCTGGTCTGATCTGTTCAAGAACCAATTTGTTTGTCTTCTTGGCTGTCTGGAGTATCCTAAGTACTCTTCTCTAGCACCACATTTTGAACCAGTTGATTTTCTTTCTAACTGCTTGTATCTCCTTTATTCTGGATTGGTGTGTGTGTGTGTGTGTGTATCATTTCCAGTCTGTCAACCACTTCCTTTTTCCCCATATTTGTTGGCATATTTTAGTTAACACTAGAGTTGCTTCTGTCTGTGTCTGTTGAACAGTTCATTTGTGATATCATCTATTCCTGGTGACTTATTTTTTTCCAGTTTTCCTTATTGCAGATTTCACCTCACTTTTTGGAATTTGGGGTTCATTTTCATATGGTTCTTCTTTCCATGTGTCCTTCATTTCCTCGTCTCTTTTATATAACTCTTCTGTGTATTGCCTCCATTGTCTTTTTATTTCTTCTTGTTCCTGTATTGTACTTTTTTACTCCATAGAGCGTCCCCGCTTTTCCTTTCGTTTTCTATTTCTCTGCATTGGTTTTTGTAGTGGTTCTCCTTATCCCTGTGCACCAAACATTGTAGAATTGCATTCACGCTTCTGGTTTTGTTTCTATCAATCTTTACTTTTGTCTTTCTTCTTTCTTTTACTGCATGAAGTGTTTCTATCATCCATTGTTACTTCTCTTTCTTTTTGGCACCTGTTAGTGCAGGGGTAGGCAACCTGCGGCCCGCGGGCCGGATGCGGCCCGGCAAGGCCTTGGGACCGGCCCCAGCCCGGTCCTGCC
>NW_024804754.1:0-940 GCF_019175285.1 Sceloporus undulatus
ATGAGCAAAGCAAGCAAGAATGAAAGCGGGACCAAGAAAACATGCATGTTGTGGATTCCTTCCTCTATAAAACGAGGATGGCATATCCATCACTCCTCAGAGGTTCTTGGGCTTCAATGGCTTTCACCTCTTTCTGTTGCTAATGTTGGTTGCAGCTGATGGATAAGGTTCCCATATCAGAGGACTTAGGCCCGGAAAGCGGTAGTCTGGGGCAGATTTTAGGGTTCAGGATTACGGAGTCCTATTGCGTGCCGCCATTGCCATTATGGCGCAGCCCTGTTCACATGGGGGCCGCCATGATGACGCAAGCATGGTGCAGCGCCTGCACGTCACACCACTGCGCTTGTGTCATGAACACATGACAGTGCATCAATGGCGACTTCATGGCATCCACCGCGCGCACCAAAAAGAACTCACTTTTGGTGGGCTCTTTTTGGTGCAGAGGGAGGCCGCGTAGTTCGTTGCGGCATCCCTCAGCGGCAAAAATGGGTGCCTCCAGCCCTCTCTTTCGGGGCAGTCTGTCACGCCCCTTAGTCCTGTTTCCCCAGTCCTTGTGTATAGAATATTGGATTTAGTTGCGTTCCAAATGCAGGGTGTTTTCTTGCCTAGATATTTTCCTGAAACTGACTACTGGTGTTTTTATTTACCTATGGTTTGAAATGATTTTTTAAAATGAATTTTACTGTTTTTACCATTGTACCGTTTTAGCTCCTGCTTTTCATTCTTTCCTTTTTGCAAACTTGTACTAAACTTTTAAGCTGCAAAGTCATATGGGAACGTGAAGTCGAAGGCTTTCATGGGCAGCGTCTGTAGTTTTTTGTGGGTTTTTTGGGCTATGTGGCCATGTTCTAGAAGAGTTTGTTCCTGACGTTTCGTCTGCAGCTAGCATCTTTAGAGAATGCATTCTCTGAAGATGCCAGCCACAGATGCAGGTGAAACA
>NW_024804754.1:1040-5065 GCF_019175285.1 Sceloporus undulatus
GTGATGGATCCCTTTCTTTTTATTGGAACTACTGAATTAGGAAGAGTTTCTTGCTAGCAGCTCTTTCAACTTTCTTTTATTTAATCGGAGGGGGTCATAAAAAGCTGTCGGTGAAAGAGGTTGCCTTCTCTCTCTCTCATCATTTCCCCCATCACCTCCCTGAGAAAATGAGAGATGATCCAAATGAGCATTTTTCCCCCTCCATCCTCATTAGTTCTGGAGCAACAGAGACCTCTGGAGTGAAATGCATTTTTGGTAGGCTCATTCATTAAAAACCAAGAAGTCATTGTCTATCGCTGGGTGGCCAGACATTAAGACGGACATAACCAATTATCCGCTTCCCCCAGACCAGTTGCTGAACTTTCTGTCCATGCGTCCTTCATTTTTGCTGGACTTGGAGATGGATTCCTGTGGTCTGTAGACCACTGGTCCATTTGGGGAACATGGATTGATGCATCTTTCCCTCCGAATCAGCAGGAAATGTATTAGATTGCCTCATTCATTGCATACCTCAACTAAAAGAAGCGTAGCCTTTGGCCGGCGATATGCATCTCTTCATCTTACCTCATTTTAATATCCTCTGACTCTAATGCAAAAAAAAGCAAGCAATTCACCATCAAGTCAATCAGCTCCCTTCGGTGTTGTGCGATATCAGGACGATCTTTCTGCTCCCTGCATAAACATTTGAAAAAATGCGTTGTTTGTTTTCTGAGCGCATCAACGGTGAAATGCCGGTCTGGTTGGCACTTTCTCCTGACCCTAGCCTTCCCTGTAGCGGAATAGAAAAGAAGAAAAGATGAGAGATACGGGACTACTACAGCGAGCAGCAGGCAGATATAGTCAGAGGCTACGGAGATGAAAAGGCGAGGATAGAAGAAGAAGAAATGGGAAGAGGCCTAAAATGATGGGTACAAGAGATGAGGAAGAGAGGAAGTGCGGCCAAAGAGGACTTTGGGCAATGTAAGCAGACAATGCCAAAATGAGAGAAGGTGATGGTGCTACATACATGTAAAGGTGAACATGACTCTATGGTCAACTTTGGCAGAGTTGCGCTGGAGGACCTAGAGCTGCGGGGCAAGAACATCTTAATCAAATCCGTGAATACTCAGATCTGCAAAAGTTGATGTCACAAATGCGGAGGACTGACTGTATATAATGTATATATAGGTTGTAATCCTGCCTTGATCCATAGGGAGAGGTAGGAAATAATAATAATAATAATAATAATAATAATAATAATAATAATAATAATAAAGAGGACAGTAAAATAAAATAACCTTTCAGTTGAGTCACTGACTGGCTTGAGAAGTAGGGTTTTTTTTTAACGGCCACGTTCATTCATTAACAACCATAACCGCGAATCCCCAAAGTTATGTGACCGTAAGGCTTACGATCTCATAACTATTGAACAAGGTGCCAAGGGAATGTTTTATCTGAAGATATTCCGGCAGCTCCATTTTTCTGCATTTTCCCCTGCATCATTTGTAACCAAGGAGTTTGTGTATGTGTGTGTGTATTTTTAAGCATACACAAGTAGCAGCAGCCGGCAAGTTCGTGCCGTCTGTTTCCGAACAGATACCGCAGCTGTTCCCCCTCCTTTGTTATGGCAGCAAAGTTTCTGAAAAGTAAACAGTCGTTTCTGGCTGGAGGCAGGTTGCTTTTTGCAAAAGCATTACACTCCTTACCAGCTGCTTCTACAAAGCAGTTGTCTTTGGCTTGAGGCAAACAGGTTCTTTCCAGGTACGGAAGGGGAGCGAAGGAGCTTAAATTGTATGCGACGAACCTGAGATGCCTCCGGGCAAAAAAAAATTTGCTTCCTCGAAAATGGTTTCCATCCCAGACAACCGTCAGACCCCCTTTATGCAAGGAAGTTGCACATTTTTAAAACCAAATTAAAAAAGGGATGTAAATGAGCTCCTAGGAGGAAGACATTTGTGGCATATGCTTTCATGGATGTGGGCATCTCCGATCATTCCTATCTTCTACTACTCTTCATAGTTCTTGCAAACTCAAACTCATAATCTACTTAATAGAGTCCATCCATCTAGTCTTCCTCTCTTTCTACTTCCCTCCACCTTTCCTAGCATTATTAGGTTTTTAAAGGTTTTTTAAAAATCTTTATTAGTTAATAAAATATAAAAACATATACATCACCTAAAGAAAGCAAATATAATGACCACAGAGCATTTACAGCAATTCATCCCAGACAATGAAGTAACAGAAATAGTACAAGAGTTCTCATACCCAAGATCAAATGTTGATCGGAGCTGGGACTGCAGTCAAGAAATCATATGAAGACTAAGAATGGGAGGGCAGCTATGAAAGAAATAGAAAAGATGCTAAAATGTAAAGATATACAACTGAGCAGGAAAGTTAGAATCACACAAGCCATTGTGTTTGCTGTTAGCATGGATGGATGTGAGAGCTGGACAGTTGAGAAAATGGATAGGAAGAAAATAAACTCATTTGAGATGTGGTGCTGGAGAAGAGTATTGGGGATCCCATGGACAGCTGAAAAAGACAAACAAATGGGTTCTAGAAGAGACCAAGCCAGAAATCTCCCTGGAAGCCAAGATGACCAAACTGAGTTTGTCGTACTTTGGCCGCATCAGGAGAAAGCAAATGGCTCACTGGAAAAAACAATAATGCTAGGAAAGGTGGAAGGAAGTCGAAAGAGAAGAAGACTGCATGGTAAATGGATAGCAATAGCAATACAGTGGTCCCTTCTTTTACGGGGGGATCCGTTCCCCCCCCACCCGGTAAAAGAAATTGCATGTATGCTTGAGGCCCATTAGAAGTAATGGGGCTCATGCTCACAGAGGCACAGTGGCACACACGCGCCACAGGAATGCGCGCCATTGTTCCTTCCGACGCGCGGTGCCACTTCTTCCAGCATATAATGCGCCCTTGTATGACACAGGCGCACTGTATAATAATAGCAAGTACAGCATGCCTGCACCATACGCAGGCACACTATACGAGGCTCTCAGCTTATGGCAAAGCCGCGCAGCAATAAGATGAATGACATGTACACACCGCCGTGACACTGCGCCTGAGCCCCATTATATTCAATGGGCTAGAGCATGGGTGGCTTTCACCTTATGCAGGGTGTGTGTGTCTGGAACGGATCCACCGCGTAAGGCAAAGGTCCACTGTACATTACTATACCGTTTATCAGTGAAATCAGCAATATCAAAGCGAGTGACAATCTGTAAGCCAGTTGCCCCCAGTAAGCTTTGGTACTCATTTTACCAACCTATGAAAGGATGGATGGCTGAGTGGACCTTGGAGCCCTGTCTGGGATCGAACTCACAACCTTGTGGGTCTATTAAGGAGGTCATAGGTATGAATTGTCAGGAACTGAGCAGGTCAGCGGGGGACAGGGGACCGTGGAGACGTTTGAGGGTTGAGATGGACTCAAAGGTGGTTAACAACAACAACTGCAGTCGACTTGTTGCAAGGGTTATGCATGCTACATGATAAAATAACTCAAGAATAGACCTTTGCATTGCCTTAATTGCCTTTATCAGGAATTTATTTAAGAATAAGGTACATTTTCTTGAAGGGAGAAACCCGCCTTGGTTCTCTAGGGAAAAGGCGAGGTATAAATAAATAATATTTTTATTATTAATATTAATATTATTAGATTGACCTGGGATTTAAAAGGGGAAAAAAGCCTTGTGCAATCAGGCTTGGTAAGGAAGAGAAAGAGGGAAAGGAAGAGGAAGAGGAATTGGAAGCGGCAGCAAAGTTTGGAATAGTTTCTGTTTTGCATTAGATTTTCTATTGCTCTCCCATCCAATGAGAAATCCTTTCTTTCTTCTTCTTTTCCTTTCCCTTGCTTGCTTTTGATGTCCTCTTCTGATTCATACACACAGGGACATAACTTGTTTTCTCATCATTGGATGGCTTGCAGCTGAGTGTGAACTGACTCCTTTCAAAAGCATTACAAATCATCGCTCTTTCCAAGAAAAGTGTGATTGAATTATATCTGCCAGTAAAGCGTTGCAAGCATGGAAGGCTTT
>NW_024804755.1:0-4370 GCF_019175285.1 Sceloporus undulatus
TTTGGCCCCAGTCAATGGGAACTGTCGAGATCTGCTGCTGCTGCTAAGAAAATCAGACTCCCTTGAGCTTGTTGGCTCAGTGGAGATGGAAAGGTTTGTTCCATCAAGATATGAAGGTTGTCCCCTTTGGGATGGTCTCCACAGACACAAAGTAACCCCTATGGTTTTGGAGGGCACACCTTTTCAGACAGCTCTGTTGACACCCACCAGTGCCCACTTCTTTCCAGCCTCCTTTCCCTTATGCAACTGTGGGACTGAAATATTGGTAAGGATCTCGTATTCAGGATGAAGCAAGCTTGTTTTCTGCTGCTTCGGACAATAGGGCATGGAGCAGTGAGTTCAAACTACAGGAAAAGAGATTTTACCTTAACATTAGGTAGACCCTCCTGACCACAAGAGATGTTCAGCAGTGGAAGATACTGCCGCGAAGTGTGGTGGAGTCTCCTCCTTTGGAGATTTTTAAAAGGAGGTTGGATGGCCATCTATTGGTAATGCTTTGATGGTGTACCTGCATGGCAGAATGCGGTTGGACTGGATGGTCCTTGGCATCTCTTCCAACTCTATGATTCTATGGTTGTCTTCATTTAGTTAGGACAGGATGGAAAGTATGCTGGGGCGGAAGGGGTGTGGAGAAAGGAGAGTGGCTTTTCAGACATTGCCTTTGCATGCTTTTTTTCTCCTGCTCAGGAAAGCAGATTAGCAAAGATCAAGGCCAGGTTATCAATGGTGCAATTGGAGCGAATATTCCAGGACCCTTGGTGGCTAGGAACCCCATATTGCTGGTGATGCTTCAGAAATGTGGGAAGGAAATGTCTTGTTTTACATCACTCCATTTCCAAACTACAGATTAAGTGAAAAGTGTCCCATTGTCATTGCTGTCTTTGGTGATCTGTTCTCTGCTACAACTTCTGCGACAATTGCATAGAAAATAGCATTTGTGATTTGCATAGAAAATAACATTTTTGTACAGGAAACTGGTTTTCCTTCAGGGGAATTAATATTTCCATATAGAAATATCATTCGATGCACAGAGAAGGTTGTTTCTTGCGCAGAAAATGTGATTTTCTGTGCAAAAACCATTCTGTGTGAATTTTGCACAAAATAACACCCGAGTTACGAATAGTGTTTGAAAATGGCACGGTTTCTGGGGACTTTCTCACAGCGGGAAACAGTGTTGTTGAAATTGTTCAGTGCATCCTTCACATCTGGAGAATTACATCTGGAGAAGTGGGTTTGTTCCTAATGCCAGTGGCTTTTAATCGCGAAGAACAACTTGACCCAATTACTTGTTTCCCTTGCAGAAGTCCGACCCGGGTGGGAATTGTGCCGTCCTGCTGGTAAAATAAAACTGGAGAGACGGCGGAGTCCTTGCTATGTGCGTTATTAAAGAGATTGCTTAAAATAACGTATTTTCAAATTACGGTCCATTTCCTTGCCTCCTGAGATAATGAGACTGGGAACTGTGGAAGGAAAGGTTAACCCCCACCCAGCCAAGTGTATTAAATAATGAAGAGTTTGTTAAACACAAACCTCTTCTCCTCCTTGAAACCACAAGAGACCTTCTTCCTGTCTTGTAGCGGCATTATTTCACGATGCAATTTTCATATTTAATAAACTTTGCAGCCTCCAGGTGGGATAACAGTTGCAGGGTGTGTTTGTGTGTGTGTGTTTCACCAAGATGATTTTGTTAGTTCAGAAACAAGAAATTCTGAAAGTAATAAAATATAGAAAAGGATGTACCGTCGTTTTTTCCCCCTCCCCAAAGTGAGGAACACTGGGTCAATCGAGATTGTTATTTTTATCACTCTTTATTTCTGGCCTGCTTCTGCTTGTACAATTTATGGTACTTCCAGTTTTAGGTTCATTGCATTTGCTGTTTGGTTTTAATGTGATCATTTGTTGTTCTTGTTGTTGTTGGTGTGCACCTTCAAGTCATTTCTGAATTTATGGTGATATCAGGGTGAACTCATTAGAAGGATGTCTTGGTAAGATATATTCAGAGGAGGTTTGTCCTGGCCTTCTCTGAGGCTGAGAAAGTGTGACTTGCTCAAGTGGATTTCAATGGTTGAGTGGGGACTCAAACCTTGGCCTCTAAGGTTGTAGCCCAGTGTTCAAACCATGATAGCATAGTGCCTGGTTTCTAGCCATATTTAGGTCCTGTAGTAGAAGAAAGTTAGTGCATATCAATCACGGTTGGGCAAAGTATGGTCTATAGGCCACATGCGGCCCTTGGATACCACTTTTGCTGGCTCTGAATCCCCCATCCAATTCCCCCAAACCCCAAAGTGTTAGTTTTGGTGTGATCTGGGTTCTGTTTTTAATGACTCCACTTTCTCCTCCAGTCCCTCTCAAAATGACAATAGCAAGGTATGTAGCATCGGTTCCATTTTGAGAGGGACTGCAGAGAGAACAGAGGTTCTAGCATTTCCAGTTCTTCTCCTTGGAGTAGAAGAGCAACACACGTTCTCATACACACACCCATTGTAGTGAAAACGTGTACTGTATTACTTTTGAGCAAAAAGTAGGGCGGAAAGACACGTTTCTCTCCTCTGTGTACAGCATCAAGGCGCTGCTTTCCATCCTATTCATCCTTACCTGTAATGAAATAATTCTTTATCTACTGGATATTGAAGCTCCATAGCAATTATTTCAGCTGCATGGCAATTGCAGCCTCCTAGTGGAAAAATTAGATTTATCTGCTGATGGTTTCATTAAAGACTTCTTTAAAATAGTATTTTTGCTCACCGAAGTGAAATTCAAGTGTTCTGTGGCATCCGCTCTTTCTCCATGCAGCCGTACATTCCTTCCTAGTTGGATGGAAATAGGCCATTCCTACTCAGTCCATAGCTTTTGAACTGGAATCAGAAGTGTGCTTCTCTCATGGTTGTAGCTACAAGGGGGGCAGGATGAGGGCATTGCCCCATAAGAATTCTGCCCTCCCCAATAAATTTTTCCTCCAGTCCAAAAGTTTGTTGCATCGAAGGAATGTGAAACGTCAATTCCATGTTTTGACATGAAGTTTCATCACCCAATGAAAAGGGGCAGTCAAAGTTATGGAATGCATCTACTGTAGAAATAATGTAGCTTAAAACCACTTGAGTAGCCATGCCTCCATCCTACAGAATCCTGGGATTTGTAGTTTTGTGAGGCCCAAACACTCTTTGGTGGAGAAAGCTAAAGACCTTTTGAAAACAATGATAAAACTACAAAACCCAGGATTCCATAGGATGGAGCTACAGGACTTAAGTGGTCCCAAACTCCATTATTTCTACATTGTAGATGAATCCATGGAAGCAATGTGAACACAGCAAACAGAAGAGTTCGAGATCTGAATTATTTTCAGTCTCTCTGCAGTGATAGAAATCTGAGTTCTAGAAGAAAATATCATTGCGAGAGTAGACTTCTTATTTGCAGGGGAGAATGTTGTCATCCCACTCCCTGTAGCTACAGCTTTGCTTCCGCTACCTTTGGGTTGATATGAACCTGAGTTCAGGGAATCACGACTTTCTTCATAAGGGAACATAGCACCCCCTGGGACTGATTCAGACACCCCATCAAGCTCACTGAAGGATGCATGGAAAACCCCTTGGGCAATTTCACTTGTCTCCTCTCTCTTTGGAGTTGCCTAGAAATTCCTCGGAGAGCTCACCTTTGAGAAGAACCTCCAAATGTGTTTCAGATGTTCCTTTAGGCGGAGGAAGTGACAGACTCGCAAGGCGGATTTCCTCCTCCCTCCCCTCTTGATGAATTTTCAGAGCTCTTATTTGAAAGATCTCTGTATATTTTGTCTTCCTTTTTAGCTTCCCTTTCAAATTCTTGATGCACTCTCATACATAAGTGTGTGTTGTGTGCCTTCAAGTCGTTTCTGACTTGTGGTGACCCTAAGGCAAACCTATCCTAGGGTTTTACTGGCAAGATTTGTTCAGAGAAGGTTTGCCATTGCCTTCCCCTGAGGCTGAGAGCATATCACTTTCCCAAGGTGACCTACCGGGTTTCATGATCGAGTGGGAATCAAACCATGGTCTCCATAGTCACATTCCAGCACTCAAACCACTATGCCATGCTGACTCTCCTCATACATACACACTTCCATAAATGAGGTATGAACTACGTTTGCTTTAGATTAAATATTCATGACATATCGACTCTGCCATGCTTCCCCAGGGCCATAAAAGAGAGACAAGATGGAGGCCAGAGTGGTATGGTCTTGGAGACAAGAAGAGTGGAAATCTAAATAGCTATTTCATTTGTCTGGAGAAGTGTTGGCATAAAAACAGTGAAAGGTCCTAATTCCGATGTCATTTAAATAAAAGGAAGTCAATATTTGAATATATATATATATATATATATATATATATATATATATATAT
>NW_024804755.1:4470-5063 GCF_019175285.1 Sceloporus undulatus
TTTGAATATATATATATATATATATATATATATATATATATATATATAATTTGCACTTGCATAATTTTCTGATTATTTACTTTGTAATTGTAGAGACTGGCCTGTGAATGTAATAAAGTTTTTATGGGGTATGACAACTATATCCAAAACATTAAAAATGGCCCAAGGCAAGTGAACTTCAGTGTGATCTGCTAAAGTCAATGCAAACTACCAAGCATAGATTCAAGAAGAAAATCAGTGAACCATTACCTACAAGCCACAATCCATTGTTTTTAGGCTGCATTTACTTTGGATCTAATATTATCCCTTATTTACATACCGGGATCCATGTTTAAGAGGAGTGAGTCTTATTTGGCTTTTGTGAGCTGCAATAGCACTTTATCATATGCATGGAGATTTTGGGGTGCAAGGGTGGAGTGGAAAAGTGCAAACCCTTATCAATATCGTAATTGTCACAAACAACAGTCCATGATTGGTAAGCTGCATTTTCAAATTCCCTGCTTCTCAAAATGGTGACTGGAAGTGGCATAGTGTCACTACCTGGGGCCATTTTGAGAAGGACTGTAGAGGAAAACAGATACTGGGGAACATCA
>NW_024804756.1:0-5063 GCF_019175285.1 Sceloporus undulatus
CGAGAGTCAGATGAAGGATTCTTCTCTCCCTCTCATTTCGAAATGACCATCAAGATTCTTACTCATTGATCAAGAACTACTCAGAATTTCTCCTCTCTAACATGTTATAGAAATTGTCGAAATTGGCATTTTTCTCCTAATTTTCGAATTTTGGAGAATATTCTTTACATCCCTATTTCCCAGGATTCCCTAGTACTGAGCCAGGACAGTTAAAGCAGTCTCAAACTTTATTATTTCTGCAGTGTGTTTTGAACCTCATTCTCTTTTCTTTGATGGTAGAGCCACCAGTTTTAAGGACAGAAAGCACACCAGCCCCTAATTTTAGAGTCTTCAGTACTACAGTGTACCAAAACACCAGGATTTAAGACAGCAACTTGAGTTTTCACCTGAAGGCAGTGGAGGAACTAAAGATATTTATTTATTTATTTTGACATGAAAGTCATACTTTAGTCAGAACTCATAAGGTACTTTGGTCCACTTGGGACTGTTTGAACAGTTTACCTTAGAACTAAGCCTTAAATGAATATGGCAAAATTGGAAAGTTGTGTTTCTTCTTCGTGGTCTCTGCGAATCACACAAATGGGTTATTCTGCGCCTGCGCAGCAAAGCTCGGAATTTTCTAGAATCTCTGGGCAGAATGCAATGTATCTTTCTGCAACTTTTTGGCAGTAACCCCGCCCATCCGGTATATAAGGCCCCTGGTGGCCCACTCCACTTCCTTCATTCCGACACGCTAAGCAGCTCGAGGAACTTCGCTCTTTAGGTTCTATTCAATCTGACTATCCTTACGGACTGAAATCACTGGCTATTACTGGAACGGACTGGACTCTTGACCACTCTTTGGAATCTCCCTTTTGGACTTGTTTATTCGGACTCTCTGTTGGTGTTGACTTCGGACCGGTAACAACTACCCCCTCATCTACCCGTGTTGCTCATGGCCTCCTTCAAGAGGTGCACCAAGTGTGGGGTCAAAATACCCATCTCTGACAGGCACGACAAGTGTGTCCTCTGCCTTGGCAAGGGCCATATTCCCGGGACTTGCAGACATTGCAAGGCCATGACGACTCAGGCTTTAAAAAACCGGGACCAGAAGCTCAAGGCGTCCCTGTATGAGAAGGTCTTTCAGCCTGCGGCTTCCTCCGCAGAGGACCCTGCTCAGCCCACTACTTCAGCTTCTACCACAGACAAGCCGGACAAGTCTTCCAAGAGGGAACATGCTGACAAGCAGAAGCCCTCAAAGTCCTCCAAGGACTCTCAGGACCCTAGACAGGCCAGGACCGCTTCCCCGCCTCCTAAGACCCAGCGCAGAGGACCCCCGAGTACGGTATCGGTACCCCCTCCGGAGTCCAGGCCCACCGCCACTCTGATCCCGAAGTTGACTTCAAGTTCCGCCCCGCCGCCGCTGGAACCGAGGGTCCTCATTTCCTCTCATCTCACTGTCCCGGACGAGGACTTGGAGATAGTTCACCTTGGCCACAGCTTCAAGTCCGAGGGGGAAATTCCGGACTCCGATGCCCCTCTGTCTCCCCAGAGACCTAGACGGGCTTCCAGGTCTCCATCCTGATCCAGGCGACATCAGATTTCCCCTCAACGTAGGGACAGAGCTGCCTTGGGAGCTGAGGCAGACGAGGCCCTGGACAGGGATCGTCAAGGCCGCGGCAGAGATAGGGCTGACTTGGGGAACAAAGCAGATGAGGCTTTTCACAGGGATTGTCGGGACCGCTACCTTCTGGACCGTGATCAACATGACCGGGCCCTCTTTGATTCATACCCGGATCTGCTGTACGACCACCACACGGGCCAGTATCTCTTGCCTGTTGACGCGGATCATCTTCGCTGCAATCTCCCCGGACTGACCAGAGTGAGGCTTCACTCTCCACTGCGACGGGCCGTTCTGTCTAGAGCCGAGGAATTTTCCAGGCAACGACCTCCTAGCAGGGACCCGTCCCCATTGAGTCGCAGGGATAGCAGGTCCCCCTCTGTCTCGCGCTCCCGCTCACCATCCCAGCAGTTGGATATTGACCAGCCTCTCAACTTTGGTGAGCCGGATGCTCCATCTCCAACTGACGACGTGAGATCCTTCTCTGACAGGGTCATCCGGATGGCGGATGCCCTCAAGCTTGAAGTGGCCCACTCCGAGGACGACACGTTCGATCCGGTGGAGCGGCGGATCAACAGCTGTGCCCCTGCTCCTCCTTCTCTGGCATTCCTTCCCTCTTTGGAGAAGATCGCCAGAAGTTCTTGGGATACGCCGGCCACCATCTCCTCGACCTCGACGAAAATAGAGAACCTATACAGGGTTACTCCGTCTGGCCCGACTTGGCTGTTTAACCACCTGAAGCCGAACTCGGCCATCGTGGAAGGTTCACAAACCTCCTTTGCTACCCGACCGTCCTCTTCTCCGATTGATAAGGAGAGCAGGAAGATTGACAGATGGGCCAAAAAGTTTTATGCCTCTGCTGCTCTGGACATTAAAATTGCTAATTATGCAGCATGTATGGGAGCATATGTGCAGCTTCTGATGGAAAAGATGGACCCAGTCATCATCGAGCTCCCAGATGACAAGAAAAGGATGATGACGGCCCTCCGCAATGAAGTCCATCTTGTGGGTGGGCAGCAAATAATCTTGGCAAGGCACTCTACTGACTGCGCCTCCAAGATTCTTTCTGGCTCGGTGACCCTTCGTCGTTATGCCTGGCTGCGTTCGTCAGACTTGACTCCACAAGCAAAATCAGCAATAGAGGACATGCCGTTTGATAATTCCGGGCTGTTTAATAAGGAAATGGATGAGAGACTGAGTTTCCGTTACAGGATGAAAACGGCGGCAAAAAAGCATGGCATGTTGGCCTCATCTTCAAGGCCACCCAGGCAGAGATACAGTGGCCAACGCACCTGGTTCCGTCACAACCAGCAACATTACCAGCACTCGGACCGCCACTTCCAGCCTCAGGACAGGTCCCTTCCGTCCAGACAGTCCCGATCGCCTTCTTCTCACCAGGACCGGCGCCAACCGTCCCAGACCCGGTTCCAACAAGGCTACAAGAAAAAGGATGCTAGAGGCAAGAAAAGATTCTGAGATCCTCCAGCGCACTTCGCCACCTCCCCTGTAGGAAGATTAGGCCCCTTCTTTGAGACCTGGGCCTCTATTACATCAGACTCTTGGGTACTTGACATCGTCCGGTGGGGTTATGCCCTAGAGTTCTTTGAGCTCCTGACCACCGGAGCCTTTACTTCCACCGTCCCCTCGGACACCCTTCTTGACGAAGTGCGCTCCTTGTTGGATAAGGGCGCTATCGAACCCGTAGAGCCCTCTCGGGTCCGATACTGCTTCTTCTCCAGATACTTCACTGTCCCTAGGAGACTAGATGGACTTAGGCCAATTCTGGACTTACGTGCTTTGAACTCTTTTATAGTGTACAGATGTTTTAGGATGGTAACTCTTGCTTCTATTCTGCCACTCTTGCAGAAGGATGCCTGGTTTGCCACACTGGACCTGAAGGACGCGTACTTTCATATTGCCATACGGGAACAACACCGCAGGTTCCTTGCCTTCGCCATTGGCCCCGACATCTTCCAGTACAGAGTCCTTCCGTTTGGTCTTTCTTCGGCACCGAGGGTCTTTACAAAGTGTATGGCACCCGTTGTCACCTACCTCCGCCAGAAGGGAGTCACAGTCTTCCCATACTTGGACGACTGGCTTTTCACTGCTTCATCCGAAGGAGTCCTTCGACAGCAGGTGCTGTTCGCCCAGGAGCTCCTCAGCTCGTTGGGACTCCGCATCAACCTGGAGAAGTCAAATTTCACCCCATCCAGGAAGGTCAATTTCATTGGGACACTCTTGGACTTGGAGTCTTCCAGAGCTTACCTCCCCCAGAAGCGGTTCCTTTCTCTCTGCTCAGCCGTGCGGGCTTGCCTCAGCCGGAGACATCTTCCGGCCCGTATCGTCCAAGTGGCTATGGGTCATCTAGCTTCCACAACCTTCGTCACCTTGTGGGCAAGACTTCGCCTCAGACCACTACAGTCTTGGTTCCTCTCGGTCTTAGATCCCGTGCAAGACGCTCCAAACAAGATGCTCACCATCCCGAGGAAGGTTCAGAAGTCTTTACGATGGTGGCTCCAGCCCAACAACGTCTGTTCAGGCATGCCTTTTGTTCCACCCCAACCGGACATCACATTGACAACAGATGCCTCTCTACAAGGATGGGGAGCCCACATGTTGAGCTATGCCATCAAGGACAAGTGGACAGAGACAGAGTCCGCCTTGCACATCAATGCGCCAGAGATGCTGGCGGTGGAGAAGGCCCTCAGAGCCTTTCAAACTTTCCTCCCTGGCAAGGTCGTACTTCTCCTGACGGACAACACCACAACAATGTACTACGTCAACAAGCAAGGAGGTACCAGATCGATGACTCTTCTAGACATCACCCTTTGTGTGTGGGAGTGGTGTATAGAACACAGCATTCTGCTACAGTGCATTCATCTTCCCGGGGACCAAAACGACTTGGCCGACCAGCTCAGCAGGTCTCCCACAACATGTCACAAGTGGAGGCTGCACCCGAGCGTAGTAGCCTCCCTCTTTCGACGGTGGGGTTCACCAACGATAGACTTGTTCGCCTCCCCCAACAATGCCCACGTTCCAAGATTCTGCTCTCGGGTTCGAAGAGCCGGTTCTCTGGGAGACGCCTTCCAATTCCAGTGGTCGCAAGGCCTGATCAACGCGTTTCCTCCCTTTCCGCTGATTACCAGGGTGCTAGAAAAAATGATGGTAGACTGGACGGATGCAATCATGGTCACCCCATGGTGGCCCAGACAGCCTTGGTTCGCTCCCCTTCTGCAATGGGCCCAAGAGGACTATCTCCGGCTCAAGTTCTGTCCCGATCTCCTGTCCCTACACAATGGTTGGATCTTGCATCCCGATATGCAGTCTCTGCCATTGGTAGCATGGCGGATTCGGCATTGACGTCTTTGCCACCTGATGTCCGTGAAATCCTACGAGCGGCGCAGAAACCTTCCACTCAAAAGTCTTACCGCTACAAGTGGGACAAGTTTCATAGAATCATAGA
>NW_024804757.1:0-5063 GCF_019175285.1 Sceloporus undulatus
CTTTGGATTTTGGAGTGTTTTGGATTTTGGAATCCTGGATGAGGGAGATTCAGCCTGTACCACTATTCCTAACAGGTTCTAGGGCAATTTACAATATGGAAATAATAGTAAAGCCCAAGAAAGAGTAATAAGGAATATCAAATGATAATAAAAAGTGATGAAACCACAGCTTCAAAAACAGCAAACAAGCACACAAAATATTTGTAGTGCTCAAAGTACACAGATAATGTATTTAAAAACTTGGGAGAATAAGAAGCTGCCAAGCAAGCTTACTGCTGTAAGGAGAGCTAAACAACCAAAAAGGCTCTCATTTATTTCACCTTTGTTGTCAGCCCAACAACGAAAGCATTGTCAAGATGATCAAAGCAGATACAGTAGACACATCAATATCAGGGTAGGTATTCATTCAGCTTAGCTATGCATTATGTATCTGTTTGGCTATTTCCATCATCCAACTTGAAGTTGCTACTGCTCAGTCCCATTACTTTTCTAGGTGCATGAAAAGACAGTATCCTGGTTTATTGTGGTTTGTTTTTTAACTTATGAAATAAAAATAGCTTTTGAATACTGTCATGCTGCCTGCCACTTCCTCACTACAGAAGAGAGAACAACTAGTGACCCAGTCATGGGGAAGTTTCTTGGAAATCTGTGCCCTAGTGCCAGTTTCTGTCTTTAAAATCAGCAGGGAATTTCTTGAGGCATGCCAGCATATTTTTTAATAACATGTCACCTTTGCTCACTTCACTGTGAAGTCTAGTGTCTGACATTAAAACAGTTCTTTCTATGAAAGCTCAAAAACAGATAGCTCTTCTAGTATATGTTTTTTAAAGAGCAAATCCAAATGACTCTTGCAACTATGTACTATTTGTCTTCTGTGCACATGTCATTTAACCCACAATATACATGGCTTGAATTTCTAAAGAATTTGTGAATCTGCTGAAGTTCTAGTGAGAGGGTTATAATGAAAATCCTAAGCAGGTTTGTAAGTGGAGCTTGTTTCCAGCAAAAGATAATATACAGAATAGAGAGGCAGTTCTCACTGCAATGCCACACACAAAGAAGACTAAGGCCCCATACAGACTGCCAAAATAAAGCTGCTTCGGGTCACTTTCGATGTATGCTGTTTAATTGATGCAAGCGTCCTAAGAGTCCGGAAGCTGCTCCAAAGCTGTGCTCCAGTCCTAAAAGTCCAGAAGCTGTGCCAAAGTCATGATCCAGTCCTTAGGACTTTGGCACGGCTTCTGGACTCTTAGGATGCATGCATCATTTAAACAGCATGCGTCCAAATTGACCCAAAGCAGCTTTATTTTGGCCTGTCTGTATGGGGCCTAAGAATGAGAAGGACAGATATGAAGGAAGTAGACAAGATCCTAAAGAGTAAAGATATACAACTGAACATTTAAGGTAGAATCATCCAAGCCATTGTATTCCGCATCATGATGTACAGAGAGCTAGGCAATGAAGAAAGCAGATAAGAGGAAAATCAATTAATTTGAGATGTGGTGCTGGAGAATTGTGCTGAGGATATCATAGACAGCCAAAAAGACAAACAAATGGGTCCTTGAGCAGATAAAGCCAGAAATCTTCATAGAAGCCAAGATTATCAAATTGAGGCTGTCATACTTCGGCCACATGACTCACTGGAAAATACAATAATTCTAGGAAAGATGGACAGTAGTAGAAGGAGAGGAAGACCACATACCTGATGGATAGACTCAATCAAGGAGGCCATGGGCCTGAAATTACAAGACCTAAGCAGAGCAGTATAGGACAGGGGTCTTGGACCCCATACAATAGGGGACAACTTGGGGGCAATTAATTAATTAATTAATTAACAGCAACAACAAAGTGAATTGTACAGCTCTCACATCCATACATGGTGATGGGAATACAATGACTTGAACAATTCTGTTCAAGTAGCAAAGAGATAATTGCCAAGATTCTGCACCAAGCATATTCTGCATCAAACTGCTCTGTGAAGTTCTGTGTTCACCACACATGTCTCTTTTGAATGGGGTGCAAGCGATTTTTCTGTAACCCTTTGTACACCATCCAAAACCTCTTCCATCCCTAGCCATGAAAGCCTTGGAGAGGCACTTAAAATGCTGAAGAAGTGGCTTGTCTCAGCTCAGAGGGGAAAAGAAAACATGAATCACTCTCTCCTTGCTGTCTTCCTCAGTAAGCAGCCAGAACTTCTCCTGGGATTTAGCACCTGGGGAGGGGGGTTTGGATATTGTGCAATTGGCTGCAGAATTACACTTTGTGCTCTAACCAAAGAGATATACATGCATGTAAGCCACATTTCACGTACATGCATGTTACTAGCTGGATTTCAGCCATAGTTTCATATTCTGTCTTAACTGGGACAATGCATACAGATTTGAGGAAAAAAGGCTCAGAGGCAGATTTTTGTAATTTGTACTGGTAATGCTGTGTTACTGATTAGGCAAGAAAGTTGTAAAGCAAAGTAAGCTTAAACAGTTTACCAACCTTTCCTTGAGGAAATCAAAGTAGAAACTCTGTTAAACAGCAGTGGCCACAATTGCTCAGCAGTTAAAACACACAACCACAGATTCTGTATCTGTGGTTACATATAGTAACCTTACTATTTGTAACCTGTTGTTTTTTCTCTATTTCTGGACCAGGGTTCTTTAAATCAGTTTTTTAAAAACCTAGAAGAAGAGAAGAAAAGTCTCCAAAACCAACTAAAAGATTATGAACTTAGACTAGAGCAAGAAGCAAAGGTTTGTATTCTGCCATAGCCATTGGCTTAGACATATTTGCAATATGTGCTTTGTTATCTGATATATTTTTACCTACAGTATTGATGAGAGGAACACAATACGTCTTGGAGGAGGGCATGTGTTTGTACTAATCCTGGGCTGTTCATTTTTTCCCCAATTTTCCATCAGCTCTTCCTTTGTAACTTGTTACTGTTTTGGCATTTAGGCTTACCATAAAGCTAACGATGAACGCCGTGCATACTTAGCGATGATTTCACAAGTAAGTACGAGAATTTCTATAGCTTGATGAGAAAACATTTTATCCTAAACTTTGATTATTCTGACTCATTTTTGGTTTTTTATCAGGCAGTATTGTTCACAGACATCTGTAATATTGCTCATGGACATGCTTCTGAAAAAGCAGTCTGGAATTCACAAAAGCTTATCCTAAAATAAACTAGTTAAAGGTGCCATAAGACTCCTTCCTTCTCTTTATGCTCCCAGGTTGCTTTTTCATAAGTTAGTTCTATTAAAATAATCCAAAGCTTTGTATCTCTTTGAAAACCCCATAAAGTAAAAGATTTTCACTCATATATTTCATTTTCCAGTTATTGTGATTTTCCTTAGTCATTCTGGACCATTGTCTTTAAGGAGACAGTAGATGAATCAGTCTCTCTTTACTATTTGTGTCAGGAAAGTTGTTTGCTGAAAGTAATTTGTCCCCATTATTTGTTATACTGTTCAAAAATAATTAATTGTTTTTGCTTGTTAGAATATTGGGAAAAATGTGTTGCTCTACTAATTGCATTGCACATTAAACCTTAATTTCTGTCACTTTAAAAATGCTAAAATTGATCACAGTATGGCATAAAACATGAAAAAATATGTCAAAATGTCTTTAAAGGTGATTTGAAACAGTTATTGGAATGTGTAACTCAATGCACCAATAAAGTACAGTGCGCCTGCGTCATACGCGGGCACGTTATACGTGGATCCCAGCATATGCTGGGAGCCGCACCGGAAAGGCTTCTCCCGTGCCCTGGAAGAAACAATGAGGTGCACACCTGTGGCGTGCCACATGCACACCATGGGAACGAGCTCCATTGTTTCTAATGGGGTTTGACTTTACGTGGTATTTCCCTTATGTGGCGGGGTCTGGAACGGATCCTCTGCGCAAGGGAAGGGCCAACTGTAATTTAATTCCCATTCGTGTTACTTTTGAATTGTAACTTCGTTATATCTTCTTTACCAAAACAACCCTTCACAAATACAACCGGTAACTAATTACAGTTAACTATGGCTCGATACACACCACCAGGAAGCGGTGTCCTGGCAGCGATAGTAGGGCTCGAGAGTACACACCAATCACATGCTCCCAAGCCCTACTACATGCGGATAGTGCCACTATTGTGCAGCACCACCCACATGGGGGCATAGAGATGACGTGTGGGCGTCTGAGAGTCCCCATGTCTTTTAGCGGAAGCTGCATAAGGGCTGCATTGCAGCCCTTACGATGCCACAAACAAGAAGCTGCACAATGGAAATACCACTTGAGCATCCTTGAGTAGGAATTCCTAGAGAGTTTGGTTGCTGCCGAGTGTACTTGTCTAGAGAATGTGATTGTTATTAGGAAAATCTTTCAGTTTGGTAGCTTCTTCCTTAATGCACGAGAACCTATTTATTTAATCAGTTTGTATGCCCTTATAGAGGAGTATTTGAGGGTAATCTCAGCTAACAGACAGATTTGTTATTGAGGAAAATGGTCCTTTACATACAGATGACTTTAGGACACTTAATAGAGCAGTCCCATGCATGTTTACTTAGAGATACATTCTGGTCTTTCCAGTGGAGTTTACTCCCCAATGAGTGTGCATAGGATTAAAAGTCTAAACCAGTACCTTGAATTGGGTCTAAAACAGAAACTCACAGACAGCTATATGAGGGTTTTTTTTTGGGGGGGGGGGTGTTCGGGCTATGAAGCTGTGTTCTAAAAGAGTTTATTCCTGACGTTTTGCTAGCAGCTGTGACTGGCATCTCCAGAGAATGCTGACGTGGAAGAGAGTGGAGTATATACAATCAGCCCTTCCTTTATGTGGGGATACCGCATAACCTTGAGCCCCATTGAAAACAATGGGGATTGTGCATGCAGTGCAGCACACGTGCCATCACTGTTTCTGGTGCACGGCTTTCAGCATAAGATGAAAGCCGCGTATGGAGCACCTGTGTGTGACATGGGCACATGGCAAGGCCTATGGGTGTCTGTTTAATTAATGATCCATTGTCTGCTGGGAAACCCATTCAACAACAGAACAATACACAGATTAACATGTAAATCACTTC
>NW_024804758.1:0-5063 GCF_019175285.1 Sceloporus undulatus
CCCAGAAGGTCAAATATCCTAGGAAGGCTGGGAATGTATAGTTGTATTACAGCCATTGCATTTTTTAGGGGCTTGTCAAGATTTCTTTTTGGACAACCTGTGATATTACACTTGTAAGCTTGAGTGATATATCATACAAAGTCCCTGACCCTTGTTTCCCATGGTAAAACCAGCAGGTATTAACTAAGCCTAGTGATATAGTTCACAGGGGTACTTGAAAATGTTATTTGACTGATTATTAATTTATTTTGGTAAGAACATAAAAATATTTTGGAAACAGTTATCAATGAGATGGAGAGAATTTGAGAGTTTAAAAAAATGAATCTGCAAGAAAAAAAGAAAGGAAAATTTCATCACTTACATAAAGGATTTTAAAAGTGTTACTAGGGTGCATTACAGATGGGCCCCTTGAGGCATCGTCATTACGTGCGAGAGGCAGCGCTTCCTGACGTGCCTTGCCCCTCGCGCGTAATGAGTGCGTCAAAATGGCAGCGCCTTATACAGATGGGCGCCGCCATTTTGACGTTGCAGATGTTCAGCGTCTGGACGTCGCGCACCAGAAGTGGCACCGCAAGTGTGCGCCTCACGCCTTGCAGCGCCTCTTCTGGGGTCCAGGAAGAAGTGCCATTTTGGCGCTTCTTCTTGCTCCACGAGGGAGCCGCGCGGTTTGGCTGCTGCGGCCCCCTCGCGGAGCAACCGGCAGCAGTGCGAGACTGCCCCTTTTGGGCAGTCTGTAACGTGCCTAGATTAGGGAGGTCAAAGTTTCATCTTCTTTTTTCACCCTATAAAGGGCCTTATCTGTAATAGCTACATGGAAGAAGAGTGCAGGAAGGAAAAGTGGAAAATTTCTTTTTTCTTAACTATGGGGTCAAGCAGACCATCAACTTGGAGCGGCCTCTGGCCAGTTGCTCCCTCTTAGGCATGGGACCATGGCAACCAGGCACCATGATCCTGAGGCCAGCCATGGGTATGCAGTGGACACCAGCAAGGAACGCTTTTTTGTGCTCCTTTTTCAGCCTGATTTGGGCTGCCTTATGTAGCTGTGGTGAGGCTTTGGCCCAATCCGGGGGCATGTATAATCTGAATGCCACACCCCCAGAATGGCATGAAGGAGGCAATCCAATGGCTCACTCCTGAAGCGGACTGCCACCAGCCGTCTCAAGCCATTGCCAGCAGGAGTGGGGGTTTTCTCTCCTTTTCTAGCTGGCTTCTGGCCACCTTAGATGACCTTGACATGGATTCTGTCCACTTCAGGGGTGTGCATCATCCAAATACCACACCCCAGATGCAGGTGGAAGCTGCTTTATTTGATCCATCTGCTTTGGGTGAAAACTATTTTTGAGAGGGTGTTTCATTTTTAAAAGCTACTCATACAGTGAACTACATATCCCAAGATTTCACAGGATGGAACCATGATAAAGTGGTGTCATTTTTGCAGTGTGGTCATTCCCTTAATGTATGAAGGCTAAGGAAAGAAAAGGTAATGCCAGTATGTGGGAGGGGGCATTAAGCAAGGCACTTATGTGCCTGTTCTCACCTACTCCTTGTTAGCCCCGAAGTCTACATATTGCTGTTGTATATGAGTTCAACATAGACAACATATTGTTGACAACTCTGAAATATGATTTGTTCAAAGTAGATTTGTATTCTGATTAAAAGAGTAAAAACATTTTAAGAAAGCTGATAGGAAGAAAAACAACTCATTTGAAATGTGGTCCTGGAGAAGAGTTCTATAGATACCATGGACTGCTAAAAAGTCAGACTGATGGGTCCTAGAGGAAATCCAGCCTGGACTCCCATGAGGAGTTGACTAAGTTAAGACTGTCGTACTATGGCCATATCATGAGAATACATGTCTCACTAAAAAGATAATAATAGGAAGACAACATTCCAGATGGTAAGACTCAATCAAGAAATCCAT
This sequence comes from Sceloporus undulatus, assembly GCF_019175285.1. Lineage (NCBI taxonomy): Eukaryota > Metazoa > Chordata > Lepidosauria > Squamata > Phrynosomatidae > Sceloporus > Sceloporus undulatus. Next base: position 1,922 of record NW_024804758.1, read on the forward strand.
GGCCCTGAGTATGCAAGACCTCAACACTGCTGTTGATAATAGAGTAACTCTGAAGTCTTCCATTCATAGGGTCATCATAAGTCCAAGTCAACTTAACAGCAGTTAACAACAACAACATTTTAATATCATTTTGCTCCTCTGAAGGATAACTTTCCTACATCTTCCATTCCTTTTGATAAGAAATCAATATTTGTTCCTTGGAATCTTACTAGTTATCACATGTGAATTAATTCTCCAGGACCTAACACAGAATTGAAGGACAAATGTGAGTAAAAGGAACTGGTATATCAGAGTACAAAATAATTTATGATACTCTGGGAATAATTTGAAGTTTTTAAGATAGAACTATAGAAGACAAATAAAGAATTTGGCTATAGTGGATGAAGAGAATGGATTCTGACAGATATTGTAGAAAGGCAAAGCTGGAAAAGAGTACAGAATCAAAATAGTATACATCCAGTCAAGCAGCTTCCAAGAGTGGAATCAGGAGGGGTCATAGGTGATACTCTGGAGACAATTTGAAGTTTTTAAGATAGGAGTATAACAGACAAATAAAGAATTTGGCTATAGTAGGTGAATAGAATGGATTGTGGCAGATAGAAAGACAAAGCTGGAAAAGAATACATAAGCAAAATAGCATATATCCAGTCAAACAAGCAGCTTCAATGAGTGCAATCAGGAGGGGCCATAGCTGGAATTCCCCTGCCTCTTGTAACCGCAAAATCTGGTTCTAGGAGAGTGGAAAGTTCCACAGAACAGGTTTTCATTAACATGGAAGGTGCAGGTAGAGGGGAATATGATATAAAATATAAATTTGCCCAGAATTATTATAGTTCTTATGATCATTATAAAAAGTGGCTAAGGCCTGTTACAAACGGGCACCCTAGTACGTGACGAGCGCGTACTAGGATTAGAAAGGGGTGTCACTTCTTGACGCCCCTAACCCTAGTACGGACCCAGTCCGTACAAAATGGTGGCACCCGTTCCACACGGGGAGCGCCATCTTTACGTAGCGGACGCACTGCATCTGCACGTCACACAGCACATATGATGCTGCGAGTGTGCCATTGGCGCCTCGTGGCATCATATCCACACCGCAAAGAGAAGCGCCATTTTGGCGCTTCTTATTTGCAGCGCGGAGGAGCCTCGCAGTTTGGATGCTGGGGCTCCTCCACGCTGCAAATGAAGGTGGCGGCAGACCGCCCCTTCTGGGCGGTCTGTAACGCACCCGAGATTTAACTTTATTGCACAGGACTTGCAGGAACAGGAACAGAACGGAATAGAATGGCACGGAATGGGGGGAAACAGGTGTTGCCACATGGGAGAATGCTGCTGATGCCACCGGGAGTCCCCAAGCCATCCCCCATCGGTTCCTGGCAGCCGCTTTTGAAGTACAGTTCAAAAACTTACTTCAAAATTGGCTGCCATGGAACAGATGGAGAATAGCTTGGGGACTTCCAGTAGCATCAGTGGCATTGTCCCATGCAGTAACAGCTATTCTCCCCCCATTCCATTCTGTTCCATTCCGTTTCTGTTCCTGCAAGTGCCATGCAATAAATGTAATTGTTTTGACAGAAGAAATGTTGATGTGATGTGTAAGGTTTTTAATAATTTAATTTTCCTTGCAAATTATTAAATTTGCATAGAAAAGCTAGAACACTTGTTTTTGTCATGTAGGTGTTACTGCAAATGAACAGAGGAATGTTGTAGGATAAAATCTGCATGGGGAAGACCAGTGGGGAACAATAATTAATAAACACTGAAGTGATACATCTATGGTTATTTTAAGTAATGAAACTATGGTAGGCTGTTTTGCACATTGGAAGTGTGAATTGAATGTTCAGCTGTTGTTAAAAAGAAGAAGTAAAAGGGGGGAGAAGAAGATATGTTGATGCTGGTGAAAGCAATAGCAGCAGCTTGGTGGATTTTGCAAGGACATCCTTTAACATATTAAAGACAGACTCTCTTTGTTGTAAGTAAACCTTGCTAATTAGAAGCAGATGTACCACACTGTAGTGTGGAAAATGTGTATATGTATGTGCGAAAGAGACAGAAATCAACATACACATACACTTGTAGCCTTTCTGTATTGTTTTCTGTCTTACAAGACTCTTTGTTGCTCAAAAAAGTCTTTGGGCCCAAACAGACAAGCCAAAATAAAGCTGCTTCAGGTCATTTTGGAAGTACAGTATGCTGTTTAAATGATGCATGCATCTTAAGAGGCCAGAAGCCGCGCCAAAGCCATGCTCCAATCCTAAGCACTGGAGCAAGAAGGAAATGCAGATTAGATTTAGAGTGACATAGCAAAATGAAGGCTTTAATTTGTTTTTTGACCACTGTTTGATTGACCTTGTCTCACTTAGTATCTCAAGATCTATCCTTTGCAAAGTGATAGATGGGGGATTTGGGATGCACACCAAAGACTCACCAATGAACAACAGGAAGCCTCAAAGATGTTGGGGAATCTGATATTCGCAAGGCAGTGATAAGAGCAGGCCAGCAGCTGAAAGAGATTTTAGAACCAAGATTGGGGTGGGGGGTTGGGGTTGGAGTCTGGGAAGATAGTGGTAGATTAAAGGAAGCTGGAACAGGATAAGCGAAGAGGATGGAGAACAGTGGAAAGACAGACGTAAGACAGACAATAGACTTGGGGAGGTGAGGAGAGCTAGCCGGGAAGAGCCAGGGCAGGGCAGGGCAGGCAGGTGTGGTACAGCTGGCTGGAAAGAAGATTGAGAAGAGGGCTAGAGACTTGGGGAGGGAGAGCTTGAGAGATGCTTAAGCTAGCAGGAGAATTGAGGGAGAGACCACAGACCTAGTGTATGAGAGCTCAGAATGAGAGTTAGGAAAGCAGCAAGGAGTGAGAGTTCATGGTAAAAGAGAAACTAAAATGTCCAGGTGGTTGTATGGCTGGGGAGTTAGAATCCCTGAAACATGTGCATGAGAAGGCATGGAGAAACAGAGAGTCCCAGAAGAGCTTGTGAGGATGACTGAAGGGGGTGTTCTGTGGAAGGGCAGGTGTCCATGTCCGGGAAGGGGGGGGGGAGAGGCTCTCAGGTCTACTCTTTGGTATTCAGGCATCTAGCCTTTTTCTTTGTTTATGCTGATGGGATTCGCTGGCGACACCTTTCTTGTGTTAGATCAA
>NW_024804759.1:0-5062 GCF_019175285.1 Sceloporus undulatus
GAAGCCCTTCCCATCCCCTGTCATTACTTGTGCCTTCTACAGATTTAAAAAAATGGTAAGTCTGCCTCTGCTATCTGTGGCTGGTCTCCAAACGAACTGAAATGCTGCAAAATTTGGGTCCCAACCTGTGTGGAGAGTATTCCCAGATAGTGAAGAGTCTCAGTTTGATAGTTATCACTCCTGTGAAAATAGCTACTATCAGGATCCCTGGCTGTTGAAATGGGGGGAGGGGGGCAGAATACTGTTGATGACCTATGCATATATAGCTTCTCCAGTGGAAGTGGTTGGAAATGTTATGTCATGGAAGCAAAGTTGGATATGCAGTGCCATTGCCCAGAAATCCATGCTGAGCATGGATGTGCACTGCAGATTGCACACATATGTACATAGCACACTTTCTTGTGCATTCAGCTTCCGTAGTACCAAAATTGGCCACCAGGGCACTGGTGGAGGATGGGTTATGGGTGGGTGGCAGCGCAGCAGCAATTTTGCATGCGGTAAAATCAGTTTTAACCCGTTCCAGTCTGATCCCATCCTATGCCCAGCTCAGCATTAAAACTGTATGCAATAAAGTCCATAAACTCCAGACTGTCAGAGTGGCCAAAGCTTTTTCAAAGAGTGAGCATAGTTTGTTCTGGAAAGTTGGTGGGGGGTTTTCCCCTTAATTTGCTCAGACAATTCTATTAAGCAGCCATCAGTGAGAGTGCTTTAGCATTCTTAACCACAGGGACCATCTGGAGATATGAATCACAACCACGTTCAGAGCTGAATGTCTCTGCATCCTGCAGCCCATTTCTTATCTGTGCCTCTAAGGGTATAGGACTCATCTACAGCAGATATATCTCCCACACAAGCAATAGTGATAAATGTATTTAATCACTGATGCAAGCCAGGAATCTTTTAAGTGTAGCCTTTCCTCGAGCTGATTGTTCCAGGAAGCCTAATTTGGTAAATCTTTCATCTTCTGTTGTCTATGGTTTGAAGCTATAATGCAGTGCATGAACATGATCCATAGAGAGTAACAAAGAATAGAGGCTACAGTAGAAACAAGAACAAGTAATGTTGATAAACTGTTCCCAGAATCCTTAGTGAGGCTTGAATTTGCCAATCAGCCATAGTGAGTTATATAAAAAGATTCTTCATCAATGCCATGCAATCAGTGGCATTATGAGGGTTGGTCCCTTGAGATGCAAAAGTCTGAAGGACCCTTGCACCATTTGAGATTGCATTCATCTCAGTTATTTGCCTTCAAAGACTTTTGCATCTCAAGAGACTGAGATCTCTCCAGAGGACTTTGGTTCTATTGTACATTCTAAGTATTATTGTATTGATTTGATTGTATTGCATGGTTCAGTTGAGTTGAGAGAGAGGGAGAGAGGAATTAAAACTAACCAATATCTAAGGAAAAGAACAACTGAGATTAGGAGCTGAAAGATGTCACACTGGATTTGATTATTTGTGGATTTGATTAATATGTTATCTCTAGGAATCACTAGGTCTTCCAGGGCATCTCTGCCAGAGGTTGACCATAGAGTTGTGCTGGAGAACCCAGAGGTCCCTAGAGAAAATAGTTACCTAGTCATTTGTAGGTCCTCCAGCATGATCCTATGGTCAAATTCTGGCAGATGTTGACCATAGAGTTGCACTGGAAGACCTGGAGATTTCTAAAGATCCTACTAGAGATGCCCCCTCCCCACCCCCACTCCCTTTGTGTTGTGTCTTTTTAGATTGTAAGCCTGAGGGCAGGAATCCGTCTAATTAAAAAGATTATATGTACAGTGCTGTGTAAATTTACAGTGCTTTATAAATAAAGGTTAATAATAATAATAATAATAATAATAATAATAATAATATGTGTTCTGTTCTGTAAAAAGGATAGTTGTTGTTGTTGTTGTTGTTGTTATTATTATTATTATTATTATTATTTTCAGTTTTTCCACATTACGGGGGTCCTTCACCCCTAACCCCAGAAAATGTGGAGGGACCACAGTACTACTAAGTGCTTTAATTCTGCAGTGTGGGTGCAGAGCTCTCCAAATACATTGGAATGTTTGCAATGGTTTTCTGACTTTTAAAATGTTTTGTTCTTATGGTTTTGTTGTTCTTATACTTTTGTTATTTGTATTATCAGATAACACTGAAACGTCTCGATAGCTAAAGAGGGATAAGTTGAGGATGGGACATATCTGCTTGAGCAGAAAAAAAACTTAATAAAAATTTACAGAAAATTATAGAATAAACAAAACAGAGTAGTATGTTACCTATTTACTAACTTTTAAAACAGATTTGAATTGCCCTGCAGACATCTATGATTAACCTATGCAAAAATCAAACATGGCCATGAACACTGTGCTAAAATGGACTATATTATTATTCATCATATTTATAAGGCTTTCAATATTATCATTCTTGCTTATATTTGTAAAATATTAATAAAAATGTGAAGTCAAAGGCTTTCATGGCTGGCATCCATAGCTTTTGTGGGTTTTTCAGGCTATGTGGCATATGTGGCCACTCCTCTAGAATATGGCCACACAGCCCAAAAAAACCCACAAAATCTACTAATAAAATGATTTTCATTTTTTTAAAAAAGGCATGGTTTTGGAGGGTTTGGGATGTTTTTAGAGTAGTATACACAAATTAATAACAAATGAATGGTTTCCAAAAGCATTTTGCAGCTAAGGAGAACCTCAATTTACCTTTAATTCCTTATTAAGATAGAACTCAGCATCAGCTAATTCTTTTGAGATGGGCTAGGCTGAGAAATGTAACTCGTCCAAACCACACAGAGAGCTTGTGGGTATTTGGTTCCATGCCCAACACTCTAGACATGGCAATATAATCACCTCGGCAAATATGGTTGCACATTGGGCCAGAAGCCTACACACTGTTGCTAGCATCCAAATTCCCCCAAGATTACATCTTGCCATAGTATTTCAAGTGGTTTCTCCACCTCCACCTCTCCACATTACACTTCCATTTAATTTTCATTGTATGCTTTTGCAAAATGAGCTAAGACGCATCAAAACAGATAGCAACTTGTTGGCTGCCATAAAAGTAGCAATGCACCTAATCATCATCAATTCAGCTGCTGGTTGCTTATGGGCATCTCTTTTTTTCCCTTATCCCCTCCTTTTTTCTTTTCTTTTTTTACACTTTAATTTCAAGACTCAGTAGGCAAGATCACAGCAGTTGCTTAACAAAGGTATGCTCATAAAAATCTCCCCTCGGATAGACTCACAGAGGCGGTCCACTCACCTATTTTATTGCAGCCTCTGATGTGAGAACTGAGCATTTGAAAGAAGAGTTTAGCAGATTTGCTTTTCCTCTGATGTGGCTGGGATTATTAAGAAGGCTATATGGATTTGCCAATGAAGATTTGATGTAGGAATTTCCCGGTGGAGAGAATCTGGGGACAACCATCACAGCATAGGAAACATCCACTCCATATTACAGGAATGAAAGTGGAAATGTAATCATATGCTCCATCATTTCATAGATGAAACCCATGACACATATGGGCAAACAACATCAGACAGCAAAAGTTACTAATGAGGAAAAACAGACAAACTAGGAGATGCTGAAACAGTTTGCTTTTGACTAAACTTAATGGAAAGATCAAGGTTCTGCCCCTTCCTATTCCCCATCCCAGTGAGTCAATTAAGTAAAAAAATAGATTGCAGTAGTTCAAATAAGCCATGGAGGGAGGGGAGAGAAACTGGGACAAGTTAAAAGAAGCTGAAAAGTGGGACAACAGAGGGTTAATCAGAACTGTCCCTGCCAATTCGTGACAAAAGAGAATATGTGTAACCAAATGACCATTGAATGCCAACGTGGAATTGTACACCAAATGGCCCTTTGAAATTCTCACCCTGTGTGCCATTGGGTAGACACTGAAACATTGGACCTAGGATTATCCTCTAAAATACAGAACCCTGCCCCATTAATAATTTTGTAGAAGCAGCTGTTTTATCATCATGCAAGCATCACTTTCTGAGAGTCCATCTTCTACAGAACCATTAAAGGTATCAGAGGCCTGTCCTGTATTTTGCCTGGTAACCCTATTGGGAACAATTTCACTAAATTTCTCCAGGGGAGAGAATTCTTCAGCAGTTTCTCAAGGCTGGGGTTCATCATCAACAGTTGCAGTGCAATACAGTTTCCATTCTTTTTTCCCTGTCACTCATTATCGCTTTCTCTGCCGCTGTCATTTTCTCTCTCTGGGTGGCTGTTATTGTCATAGTTATTCCATTGTGTTGGCAGCGTGGCCACTATTTTATATCCTCCACAATGCCCAAGACAAAGCCTAACTTCATTCCAAAGAACAAGATGGGGCAGTTTTGTTGTTACTGCATGCCTTCAAGTTGTTTCTGACTTATGGAGATCCTACCATGGGGTTTTCTTGGCAAGATTTGTTCGGGGAAGGGGGGAGCTTGCCTTTGCCTTCCTCTAGGCTGAGAGAGTGTGACATGGCTAAGGTCACAGAGTGGGTTTCCATAGCTGGGCAGGGATTTGAAATCTGGTCTCCAGAGTCCTAGGCCAATGCTCAAGAGGGGAGGACAGGGACTTGAAAAAAGTCCAGAGTGTGTGTGTGTTTGAGTGTGCATTCACATGCACCACCTTTAGCACCACGGCACTGGAGACAGGGAACAAGAGAGAGAGGAGAATGGCTGGCAAGGAGAGCAAGTGAGGACTTTTCCTCCACGCAGCTGGGCTGCCATCTTCATGGCACTCCCATCTCCCAGAGGAGGAGGAGGAGGAAAAATATTTCTTATATTTTCTATATTTCTTGTAGAGCAACCCTTGCACGCCATCCCCCTTTTGAGTTGCACCCCACCATTTGAGAATCACTGGGTATAGTATATAGGTAGGACATCTATTCAAAGTCTTCCCCATTATGGTACAGGGTGATGTGCAAAAATTAATTTCAGTAGTTTTAAAAAATCAGATTTTGCATCTGTACATATAAATCACGATGTTCAGTCTTCTATAAATTTGTGGTTGTTGTAGGGGGGTTATTATTATTATTATTATTATTATTATTATTATTATTATTATTATT
>NW_024804760.1:0-5062 GCF_019175285.1 Sceloporus undulatus
CTGAAGGGCGGGATATAAATACCTAAATAAATAAATAAATAAATAAAATATGATATAATAGGCGTCACTTAAACATGGTGGGATGAGTCTCAGAACTGGAATGTAGAAATAGAGGGGTATAACCTTTTTAAGAGAAACAGGCCCAACAGGAAAGGAGGAGGAATAGCACTATATGTCAGAGATATTTACACCAGTGAAGAGATCCAGGACATCAATACTGGAAGCCAGATGGAGAGCAGCTGGATAAAAATTAAAAGGGAGGGAAACAACAGTGATGTTATGATGGGAGTCTACTACAGACCCCCAAGTCAAACTGAGGAATTGGATGATGCCTTTCTAGAACAGATGACCACACACTCAGAAAAGAGAAATGTAGTAGTGATGGGTGACTTCAACTATCCTGATATTTGCTGGGATTCAAATTCAGCCAAATCTTCAAGGTCTAGCAAATTCCTCACTTGCCTCGAAGACAATTTCATTTTCCAAAAGGTGGAAGAGGCAAAAAAGGGTCAGCTTTTTTAGATCTAATCCTAACCAACAAGGATGACTTGGTTAATGGGGTGCAAGTGGTGGGATCCTTAGGTGGAAGTGATTAGGTGGAAGTGACCATGTTCTCCTGGAGTTTGTTATACAGTGGTACCCCGGGATACGAATTACCCAGCTTACGAATTTTTCGGGATACGAAAAAATCCCATAGGGATTTATTGTTTCGGCTTACGAAGGTTTTTTCGGGTTACGAAAAAACCTCGGCGCTATGCCGCCACCGGAGGGCAGCAGAGAGCTATTTTTTTCCATTAGCGCCTATGGCAATTCAGGTTACGAAGGTTTTTCGGGTTACGAAATTAGCCACGGAACGAATTAATTTCGTAACCCGAGGTACCACTGTACAATGGAAAGAAGAAGTCAGGCATAGTCAGACATGCATTCTAAACTTTAGGAGAGTGGATTTCAGTAAACTTAGAGAAATACTGGGGGTGATCCCATGGTCAGGAATACTAAAAGAGAAGGAAGTTCAGGATGGATGGGAGTTTTTCAAAAGAGAGATACTGAGGGCACAATTTAAAATAGTTCCAGTGAGAAAGAAAAATGGAAGGTGTCTCAAGAAACCAGGATGGATGACTAAGGAACTTTCAACTGAACTAACATTTAAACGGAACATGTATAAGAAATGGAAAAATGGGGAAATCACCGAAGGGGAATTCAAACAAATAGCAAGCACATGTAGGGGTAAAGTCAGAAAACCTAAAGCACAGAATGAACTCAGGCTTGCTAGAGAGGTTAAGAAAAATAAAAAGGGCTTTTTTGGATATGTCTGCAGCAAAAGGAAGAAAAAGGAAATGGTAGGGCCACTGTGGGGAGAAGATGGCAAAATGCTTACAGAGGACAGAGAAAAGGCAGAATTACTCAACACCTTCTTTGCCTCAGTCTTCTCAGAAAAGGAAAAGGGTGCTCAACCTGAGGATAATGAAGCAGAGGACAGATTAGGGGAATAAGCAAAGAGATGGTACAGGAATACCTGGTTAATCTAAATGAATATAAGTCTCCAGGACCAGATGAACCACATCCAAGAGTATTAAAAGAACTGGCAAATGTAATATTGAAGCCATTGGCAATAATCTTTGAGAACTACTGGAGAACAGGAGAAGTCCCAGCAGACTGGAGGAGGGCAAACATTGTCCCCATCTTCAAAAAGGGAAAAAAAAGAGGATACCAACAATTATCGTCCAGTTAGTCTGACATCAATACCAGATCATTAAACAGAGAGTCTGTGAATATCTAAAAGGCAATTATATAATCACAAAGAGTCAACTTGGGTTTCTGAGAAACAAATCATGCCATACAAATCTTATCTATATCTTTGATAAAATTACCAGCTTGGTAGATGAAGGGAATGCTGTGGATATAGTATATCTTGATTTCAGTAAGGTACTTGACAAAGTTTCCCATGACATTCTTGCAAACAAGCTTGTAAAATGTGGGCTAGACAAGATAACTGTTATATGGATTTGTAATTGGTTGACTGGCCGAACCCAAAGGGTGCTCAACAATGGCTCCTTTTCATCCTGGAGAGAAGTGACCAGTGGGGTGTCCAGTAGGGCTCTGTCTTGGGGCTAGTGTTATTCAACATCTTTATCAATGACTTGGATGACAGAATTGGGGGCATACTTATCAAATTTGCAGATGACACCAAATTAGGAGGAATAGCTAATACTCCAGAGGACAGAATCAAAATTCAAAATGACCTGAATAAACTAGAAATCTGGGCCAAAGACAACAAAATGAAATTCAACATTGAGAAATATAAGGTACTGCACTTAGGGCAGAAAAATGAAATGCACAGATATAGTATAGGATGGGGGACACCTGGCTGAATGAAACTACATGTGAAAGGGATCTAGGAGTCCAAGTAGAACACAAGTTGAACATGAGTTAACAGTGTGATGTGGCAACTAAAAAGGCCAATGCAACTTTAGGCTGCATTAATAAAAGTATAGTGTCTAGATCAAGAGAAGTAATAGTGCCACTGTATTCTGCTCTGGTCTGGCCCCACCTGGAATATTGTGTCCAGTTCTGGGCCCCACAATTCAAAAAGGGCATTGAGAAACTGGAGCATGTCCAAAGGAGAGTGACTAAAATGGTGAAGGGTCTGAAAACCATGCCCTATGAGAAACGACTTAGGGAGCTGGGGATGTTTAGCCTGGAGAAGAAAAGATTAAGAGGTGATATGATAGCCCTGTTTAAATATTTGAAGGGATGTCATATTGAGGAGGGAACAAGCTTGTTTTCTGCTGCTCCAGAGAACAAGACCCAGAGCAATGGATGCAAGCTTCAGGAAAAGAGATTCCAGCTCAACATTAGGAGGAACATCCTGACAGTAAGGGCTGTTTGACAGTGGAATAAACTCCCTCAGAGTGTAGTGGAGTCTCCTTCCTTGGAGGTCTTTAAGCAGGGGCTGGATGACCATCTGTTGGGGATGCTTTGATTGAGAGTTCCTGCATGGCAGGGGGTTGGACTGGATGGCCCTTGTGGTTTCTTCCAACTCCACAGTTCTATGATTCTAGGAGCCCTAGCCAAAGGTGAGAAATGTTGAGAGTTGTACTCCAGCACCATGAGGAGTGTTGTACTTTGTCCACCTAAATTTTTCAAGGCTTTAAAGGTAACCAGCAACACTTTGGATGTCATTTCAGCCCTCTGTGAATGATTGAACTGCTGTATTCTGGGCTAGTTGTAGTTTTGAACAATCTTCAGATTCATCTCAGTGGGAATTAATTTTTAGTAGTTTGCTTTTTGATATAACAATACTTTGTCATGCACTGAATATTTGTTTGTAAGATGAGCGGCTAGACTTTCTTGAGAGGAAAGATGGGGTGGTTAGACAGGAGATGAGTAATGACAAGGTTATAAAAATATATTTATATCCAGAGATGAAGTTCCCAGGCATGTATTTTGTTAGATGGGCCACATATAAATGGCCCATGAAGGCTCAGGTAGTTATGGAGGTGATGACTCATCTTTATTTCACCACTTCCCTGTAGGAGCCTGAGGGGACACAAGCTGGCTTTGAGCCCATTTGGGTAAGAAGCACAGAGACTTCTGCTAGTTCTGGGTCTCTTAAAGCTTAATGCACCTTAGGAGATCTGGTGTGATGCAGGAAACTTTGGCTTTTGGAATATTTAAGTTGTGTCTCCACCTGTGCAAATAGATGTAAATATTGCAAAACACTACAGACTTCCAGTTATTGTCTTCTGAAGAGAAGGAAATCCAAACTTGGGCTAGTGCTGCAGTCCTAGAACTTGTCAACTCTCAGAAAAGCAGAGAAGGATAATAATTGGTTGGATTTGTCAATTCTGCTCTTTTACATAGGTAAAACATAGAACATAGAAAAATATGTTCCAAAAGGGAACATTGCATTACATTACTCTCCTTCTTCTTAAATTGATATATGTTTAAAAGCACAAATGTTTTCTTCACCAAGATTCCCCCCCCCCCATAACTTATTGGAATGAATTTGAATCTCTTCTTGCCTATGTTTCTTGCAGGTGAGGAAGGAGACTGTAGATGTCCTGAAGGTATAGAGGGAAAGAGAGGCCCTGCTGGACCACCAGGTCCACCAGGATTTCCAGGTCCAATGGGACAGCAGGGGGAAAAAGGAGAACTGGGAGATCAAGGCCCACATGGGGTTCCTGGCTATGCTGGTGCAAAGGTATGACATTTATATAGTAAACTCATATTTCTGTATTATTAAGAAAAGTTAATGTTTGTTAAAAAAATTACAAAAATGTTGTCCTTTATTGTTATTTATTGTGAATGTCCATTTTTGGCTTTTCCAGAAAGAACATCTTCAGCAAGGTTTACATAGCACAAGTTAGCTTAAAAACATGGTTTCTATAAAGTTGTTTACTGTATTACCAAGGACAGATTTTCATATGTAAATCTTTCACGTTAAAACAAAAGAAATAACCTATATCTGATGTTCACACAGTTTATAACTGTTTTGGCAAGGAAGTGGGGATGGAGGAGCACCAACTCTAACAGAAAATAGTTTTTTGTGGGTTTTTCGGGCTATATGGCCATGTTCTAGAAGAGTTTCTTCCTGACGTTTCGCCAGCATCTGTGGCTGGCATCTTCAAAGAATGCTTGCCTGGAAAGGAGTTGGGTCTATATATTGTGTGACCTGGGAAGGCAGGAGTGATTTGCATGTGCATTGTTCTGTTGCTGATGGCAGGCCTCAGGGTGGGAGGTTCTGCAAAAGAGGATTAGTGTCTGCTTAATCCTCTTTTGCACACTCTCCCACCCTGAGGCCTGCCATTAGCAACAGAACAATACACATGCAAATCACTCCTGCCTTTCCAGGTTACACAGTATATACAGTTGTCCCTCCATATTCGCTAGGGTTAGGGGAACAAGACCCCCGTGAATATGGGAAAACCGCAAATAATGAAAACATTGTTTCTACCTAAGAGGACCCCTCTCTAGGAATCTCTAGGTCCTCCAGTGCAACTCTGTGGTCAATGTCCAACATACACTGACCATAGAATGGCACTGGAGTAGCTACAAATGG
>NW_024804761.1:0-5061 GCF_019175285.1 Sceloporus undulatus
ATCTATCTATCTATCTATCTATCTATCTATCTATCTATCTATCTATCCATCCATCCATAACTGCTAAAAGGTTCTTCCAAGGATTGGATAGAAATGCAATCACTGTGAAAGGCAGAAGTGCTTAAAATCATGCAGTGCTGGAAGTTTATGGTGTTTTTTTAAAGCCACAATTTTGGAGTGTATGTTCAAAAAGAAGAAAAGGATTTTAGAACATTATTGTCTGAAGAAGACATGCAATGGATATGTGAAAATATTAGTGAGCTAGAGAATGCACTAAAGGAGCTATCCATAGTCCTGAGCATGCATTCAGGACAAAGTCAAGCACCTTGAACAGCTCCTTTAAAATCTGGACTGTAAGAATGGTTTCCTCACCCTCACTGACAGGGGAGACACCCACGGTTATGGACCAGAAAAGGGCTAAGTAACATTGAGCTTGTACATATAGTATCTGCACTGATACTATATGCATACGATATGCAATTTCTTGTTCTCTTAGTGGCTGAAAAATGTGAACTTGGTCCAATCATAAAAGCCTCCACTAGCATTTTATCAAAATTAAGCACCCCCTGCATTTTAACAGTGAATGGGAGGAATTACAACCAAGCTTGTTTCTAAAATTGTTCACTGTAACTTTACATACATTAAGGCAAAGTGTAACTCTTTCCTACCATTATCAGAAGCACTGTATCCCATTAGAATGAAGATGTATTTGAGAAGAAAAGAACATTTCATAGAAATGCCACTCTTCCATATGTGGCTGAAAGAGACATGTCTCTTTTATGCCAATTATATTCTGATGATCGTATGAAAAAGCAAGTACCCTGAACAGTCCAAGGGTCAAGTTGCAGTATAAAGCTGTTTGAGGTGATAATCATGTGACTTAGCAGCCCATTAATAAAGACAGTCAATCCATTGTAATGATCTGCATGCGTACAATATGGCTGAAAATGGACAGATGAACTCACAGGAGTCACTTTTATGGACTCTGTCAAGGATATGTGTGTCCCCCCCCAGGGGTGAACAAAGGGCCAGACGTGTCCTCCCAAATCCCCTTTCAGTGGCTGCCCAGCACCCCATGGAAAAATTAAGTTTCTAAAATTCACTGCCAGCATTTGGCAGCATGATATACTGCTGAAAATCCCCAGCAAACTACTAGATGTGCTATAATCAGCCAGGAAAGGAAGTTCTTAATTATGTGTTGGTGTTCATGGAAACAATTAATTCCACCTCAGTTTTAAATTATATATCATATTAACCAGTTTAAAAACATTTACAATTAATTCAGATATAAATGCAATGATAATTAATTTTGTATGGGTGGGGTGGATTTCATTTGTTAGTAAAGGAAATAAGAATTAGGTAGGCACCCTGTTATTGTGTTAAGATAATGCAAATCCAACATACGTAATCGTAACTCACTCCTTTGGGTATTGTAAGATCAGAATTCTTTACCAAATTTACAATGAACCAAACACCTGAATCCACCTTTTAAGTAATGCAAAATCCCACCATTACACCACAGAAGTCCATTTTCCTGTCATTGAAGATTGTGTGGGATGTTAGCAGAGATGCATCCAGCTATTTTCTTGTAGCTGACTGCACTGCAAGGGCATTATCTGCAGAGAGCTCACACAGATCCTTGGAAGATATATCAGCCTTAAGTATGAGCGGGATGGGGGGTTGTTAATAATAAAATCAAAATTCAAAAGAAAATATAATTGGAGCAGCAGTGTATTTTTTAAACCTATTTTATGCACTTTTTGTATTTAAAAATGTCTGCTAAGCTCCACACCTCCTCCGTAGCCATGCTGTCCTTGAGTACATGCCCAAGGTAAGCAGTTGCTCTCAGCTCTGTGGATGCTGTGTACCCTGTCTTAAAAGGACTGGGGAATATCCTTTTTCATGGATATGGTAATATTGCTGAGCTTGGGAAATATATTTTTCTCTCTATAATTCCAAGATTTCTCCAGCTTGCATGGCTAGTGGCCATAATTACTAGGGGAATCTGGGGGTTGGGTGTTTTGTTTTTTTCAGTACTAAATTTAAACCCCAAAATGGGCTCCAAAAGCCTAGGTAGACGTATATACGGGTCAATACGGTAATACTTCTCTGTGAGCCTTGGGAAAGCTGTGGAGAAGGGAGGAAGAGGAGAGAGAGGAGGGAAATCAGAGGCCTGTGTCCCCCTTTTTGCAAGCCATTAGCCTTGGGGAAGGTTGTGGGGAAGGAAGGGAAATCGGAGGTCTGTGTGTCCTTTTTTTTGCAAGCCATCAGCCTTGGGGAATGTTGGGGAAAGGATGGAACTTGGAAGTTTGTGTCCACATTTTGCATGTCCAGACTGTGACCCTTGGGAGAGGTCCAAAGAGGGAGGAGGACAGAGCAAAGTGGTGTTTCCCCCCCCTCTGTTTAGATCCTTGGTTACATGCCCCTGAGTTTAACCCTCAACATATCCATAGGTCATATCAAAATCCATTATTTTGTCCCCAAAACCTGTCCTCAAATTATACATGAGGTTGATTTATAGTTGAGTATATACGGTAATTTCTCCAAGCCCTACATAGACTAGTGCTGCAAAACTAAAATCAAAACAAAACTGTATCTGAACTCTAGATGGGTTTCAGAGGGAGAACCAGTATATTATTTTCATTTTATTACAACCTAGGCTATTATCATCAAGCTGTGGCAAGTACGAGCATGTTATTTGAATAGATTTTTCTTCAAATGCAACACTAGCTCTCGACACCTGTTTACATTTTCATAGCGACTCAGATGTGAAGGAAATGCTATTCAAAGCCCAAAGAGACAGGAATGTTGCTCTAGCAAACTTTGTTGTATCTCTCAACAAAGGTGCTTTTCATTTTCTCCCCACCCCAATTTCCCTTTACATAAACATTCATATTCTGTGACTGACCAGGTTTCTATAAGCCTTACGCCACATTCAAAGCCAAGATATTTTGCTGCCTGAGAGAAATGAAAGCCCCATTCTATGTAACAAAAACAAAACAAAAATGACTTTTATTTCAACAATGATAATGAGACAATGCCCTCCATCACAAATGTTGGAAACACACTAATATAGGCTGTACAGGACAAGTTTAACCATTGTCCAAAAGAAGAATGGCCCAGGAGCTCACAGAAATAGTTAAGAGGATGTTGTTTCAACTTACTCCCCAGCACCTGCCTCTCTTTGCTTAATGGTAGGGCTAGACATTTCCTAGCCTGACACAAGCATCT
This sequence comes from Sceloporus undulatus, assembly GCF_019175285.1. Taxonomy (NCBI): domain Eukaryota; kingdom Metazoa; phylum Chordata; class Lepidosauria; order Squamata; family Phrynosomatidae; genus Sceloporus; species Sceloporus undulatus. The sequence continues at coordinate 3,232 of NW_024804761.1, forward strand.
AACAAGTGTAAGAAGACTACTCTTTTATTCAGTGTAATCATTGCCATGCTGTAGCACACGACATTACAGCTACAAACAATACAATAAGTGAACTTTGCATTTTGCTAATTGCTGGTTTGCATGTTTTTCGGCCTTCTTTCGGTTGGCTTTTCAAGGGGCATACCTAAGGGTATAAGGAAGTGCAGAATGCACTGGGTGACACCCCAGAAGGGGTGTACATCCAGTGGGACTGGTGTGGCTGCCAGGTGAGCAAGAAAGGGCATCATCTACCATTCTCACATGGCCAGCAGCCATGCTAGACCCTAACCAGGCCACCCAGAAGCCACAGCACTCCCCCCACAACAGTGGCCTGGCTACTACTAGGGAGGCAGTGCCTTCCATTTAGGGTCTGGTGTGGCTGCTCACCCAGCAACTCCACAAGACCCTAAACAGGCTGTCCAGAGGCCAAAGCACTGCCCCCCAACAGCAGGGGGTGTGCCTTCCATTTAAGGTCATCTAGAGGCTTTCTGCGGCTAGGAAGTACCTGCCATTCACATTCTGGCACAGCTGCTGGGTGAGCAGCTGCACCAGATCCTAAATGGGTCATCCAGACACCACAGCACCATACTCCAGCAGTGGTCTGGCCAGGTAGTGGGTGGCCACTCAGAGGCTAGGCAAGCAAAGCAGCAGGAGGGGGAAAGGGACAGAAAAAGGGTGGAAGGAGGGAGAAGGGATGGAGCAGTTCCTGTCGTTCCCCCTGCAGCCCTTTCTGGGCGCCCACCAGTGACACCAGGTTTGATGAGTATAAATAGATATCACTAGATAGGTCTAGAGAAATTTCTGCTGGAGTATGGTGCTGGTCTTCTGTTGTTGGCTGCTTTTAGAGTCTGTGACTATTTTTTAATCTATCACATCTTGAGTATTTTCCAGATTAGGACAGGAAAGAATATTTGTTATTTGCTTCCTGGGATGATAAAAAAACATTTTGGGAAGAAAAAAACACATGTATTTCTACAAAAAAATTATTTTCCAGAACCCTTCACAATATGCAAATATATGGAGAACACTGTCCCAAAATATTTGTTTTCTGCAAAAGTGATGAAAAACTATGGAAGGACAAAGTAAGATTTATATCCCTGCTCAAGATTGTTTACCTCTGATATTTTGTCAATGCACTGTGTGGTATTATCCTATCCTATCCTATCCTATCCTATCCCTACCTACTTATTTGTCTATCTACCTATCCATCCATCACCCATCTTTTACTAAGTTTTATTTCCCTGTCTGTCATCTCTCTATGGTATTTTCATCTAAAATCTTACAAAAACACTAATAAGGGAGAGACTTGGAACTCTAAAATCAGTGTTTGTTTGGTAGGCTCAATATTTAAAACAACTGCTCTCAGCAGTTGTTGCTGCCTAAAATAATTGCGACCAAAAAACACTAAGTAAGCTAGAGGAAGCTTTTATCAGACTCAAAACATGAGATAATTTGCTCCTTTTGTAAACCATTCGAAAGTTGTTCCTCTGTAGGGAGTGCAAACCTAGGAAAAAGTGGTCACACTGCAGAAATAATCCAGTTTAAGACCACAACGTACCACATGTGGTGGACATGAGAGGTTATACAAAAATTCTGGGAAAGTGTTCATACTGCAATTCAATCAATATTTAAGATAAAGTTTTACAAAAAACCAGAAGTTTATTTACTTAACATGACTTGTTTAATCAATAATGCCAAGGAAGAAAGAATCTGGAGAATACTACTGTATTTAGTCACTGCAGCAAGAATTGAAATTGCAAAAAACTGGAAAAAAACAGAGTCACCAAACAGCGAAAGTTGGCTACAAAGAGA
>NW_024804762.1:0-5061 GCF_019175285.1 Sceloporus undulatus
AAATATATACACCCCTGCCTTGTTTTTTATTTATTTTTTCATTATTTTTTATTATTAAATATATGCAAGTGCATTTTTTGTGTATTTATGGTGCTTTGAATGCTAACAAGTCTGCCTTTCTTGGCCAATTATAGTGGTGGTGGTGGTGGTGGTGGTGATGATGATGATGATGATGATGGTGATGATGATGGTGATATTGATATCAACAAGCCTCTGAGGCACGGCCAATGTAACTTGCTGTGATTTTTACAAACTCATGCGCAGTGAAGAAAAACCACAGTCTCTTGCCCAAGTACACACTTCTGAGAAGTAAAGCTGAACCCGAGGGCAAGTACATTTCTGCCATCTGTCTAAGAATAATGCCAAAATGTCGTCCATTTTGATCATGCCTAAAAACATGCATTTATATTAACATTTTTTTAAAAAACCTCAATTTTTGCTTGTCCTCCATTTTTAAAAAATGTGTCCTACATTTGAAAATGTTGCCCTACATTTGTCCTACACTTGTCATGGTTTGGAGGTCCTCACTTATGGCAACCCTATTATGTCACTGTTACTTTAATCTAGATCACAAGCTCTTACACTAGCTATTTTTGAGAGACCGGGTATAAATATTTTAAGTGAATAAATATTTGGCTTTTATATTTAGCACATGTGTCCTGACAGCTCAGGCCTCAGACGTTTCCTCCAGTCAGTTCAAAGAGAAATATTTACTCCTGCCAGAGGAACTCTTGAAGCCCCAGTAAATGATATAACACTGTTTTGCATGGCCTGTGTCTTCACTGTTCTTCCTTTGACTCTTCAGTAAAAAATCACTTATTAAAAATGGAAAAAATTCAATGTGATGAAGGCATGGATAGCTCAGTGTGATGAAGGCACAGGTCTGACTTGCATGATTGTGAAGGAAAAAAGAGAAAGGAACTGCAGAGGAGGCTTTCAGCAGGCAAAGATATTAATTCTGTCAAGCAAAAGGGGATAGGTAAAGACTTGTTGAGTTCCTTGGAGAACTAAATTCATTTTGACGGCTTCAAATGACACTACACACCACATCAAAGTACTTTATGTTTTCCCAACAAGATGTTACATTAAGTCCCAGGTAGCAGAGCATCACTTGCCAAGAGGTACATTTGCAAAATGAACAAATGTCCAACAGGAACAGGAAATTCAATTGTATAAATAATATCTATCACTAGAACAATGGACAATTTGAAACCAAAGTACAGTACAGTTGGATTTTTTTATCCATGGATGTACCTATCCATTACTTGAAAATACTTTTTAAAAATATAAATCTCAATAAGAAAACCTTGATTTTGCAATTTTATATGAGGGAAACCATTTTACTATGCCATTATATTTAATGGGACTTTGGAAATCCATGGATTTTGGTATCCAAGGTGTATCCAGCAGATACCAAGGGCCCACTGTATTCCAAACCTTGAGCACATAGGTGCTGATCAGAGAATGTGGTCATTTAGAAACTGTCATGTTTTTTACCTGTAGTTTTTTGTGGATTTTTCAGGCTATGTGGCCATGTTCTAGAAGAGTTTATTCCTGATGTTTCATCATCAAATTTATGGCCGGCATCTTCAGAAGATGACAGCCACAGATGCTGGTGAAATGTTAGGGATAAACTCTGCTAGAACATGGCCACATGGCCCAAAAAACCCACAAAAACTATAGATGCCGGCCATGAAAGCCTTTGACTTCACATGTACATACCTCTATTCTTCATCTCTGTATCTACAGTATATGCATTTATATGCCTTCATGGTGGTTGCTCATTTATGGTGATTCCATGATTTTCATATGGTTTTCTTGGGCAAGGAGTACTGAGAGATGGTATACCCACAGAGGGTATACTCAAAAGAGGTATTCCTCTGTAATGTTGCCCAACACTACCTGGTCTTTCTTGGATATCCCTATCTAACTACTAACTAGGCCGGATCCTGTTTAACCTCCAAAGTGAGAATCTGATACTTTGGGGACATTTAGACCTATTCTTCCACTATGCAAATTCCAGATGTGTCAGATTCTAAAATCATACATTTAAAATGAATTAAGGCTACAGAATACTTAAAATTACCTAGGGCACTCTGTGATGAGCATATATACTTAGGGTTGCCATAAGACAGGACCTCCAAACCGGGACAAATGTAGGACAAATGTAGGATAACATTTTCAAATGTAGGACACATTTTCCTAAAAATGGAGGACACGCGGAAAATTTTGGTGCTTTTTAAAAAATGTTAATATATGTTTCTTAGGCATGATCAAAATGAAGGACATTTGGGCATTATTCCTAGACAGATGGCAGAAATGTACTTCCCTTTCTGGCCAAACACCCCCAACCTCCATTCCAAAACACACACAACAGCATATTTAGGCATTTCACATGGCTTTACTGAACATGGCCTCTTGCATATTTCAGAGGTTTATTCCATAACCAAACCCCTTGGGTTTAACACTTAGCATGGTTTAACATGGCTATGCATGTTGAACATGTCAAGGTGGTTTCACAGTTCTCGCACCAAGTGTACTTCTCAGAAGTGTGTACTTGGTCAAGGGACTTTGGTTTTTCTTTGCGCATGAGTTTGTAAAAATCACAGCAATTTACATTGACCATGCCTCAGAGGCTTTCTGATATCAATATCACCATTAAAGAACCAAAAACACACAGAAAAGGCTCTTTGGAAAGTCACACTCTCTCGGCTTCAGAAACAGTGCGTGCATGCCTCTCAAGCTGGCTCATATCATCATCATCATCATCATCACCACCACCACCACCACCACCACCACCACCACCACCACCACACTATCATTGTCAAAACAAGGGAGACTTGTTGGCATTAAAATGCACCCCCCCCAAAATAAAAACACCTTGAGGCCTCTGGCCACTCACTCACTCACTCACCTCCTCCTCCTTCTTCTCCTCCCCCCTCCTCCTTCTACCCCTCCTCCTCCTCCACCTCCTTCTCCTCCCCCGCCTCCTTTTCCTCTTCCTCCTTCTCCCCCTCCTCCATTCGCCACGCGGCCTGGGGCGGAGGGGGAGGAAGAGGAGGAGGTGGGTGGCACAGTCGCACGCAGGAGGCGGGGAGGGTGGTGTGGTTGCGCTCAGGAGGCGCCACTCACCTCCTCCTCCCCCTCCGCCCGCCACCTTCTCCCGCCTCCCTGCGCCACCCACCTCCTCCTCTTCAGCCCCAGGCCGCACAGCTGCGTGGGGAGGCGGGGAGGATGGCGCGGCCGCACGCAGCAGGCGCCACCTCCATCTCCTCCACGCGGCCGCGCGGCCTGGGACAGAGGGAGCGGAGGAGGAGGAGGTGAGTAGAGCGGCCGCGTGGGGAGGTGAGGGAAGGTGGTGCGGCCGTGCGGGGAGGCGCCACCTCTACCTTCGCCTCCTCCGCCCCAGGCCTCGCTGCCCTCCTCTTCCTCCACGCAACCATGTGCAGTGGAGGAGGAGGAGGCCCCATGTGCCGCGGCAACCCAGCTGCAACCGGGGTTGTCCCGGTTTATTGGCGGCACCCTTGACGGGAGGGGGATGGTGCCGCCAAAACCGGGAAAATCCCGGTTGCAGCCGGGTTATGGCAACCCTATATATACTGGAAGCTTTGCAAACTTCACAGCTATTATTTGAAGTAGCTTCAAGCCACTTCTTCTTATCTTGTACCTTAAAGTCATTTCCAACTTATGGCAATCCTAAGACAAGCCTATCACTGGGTTTTCTTGCAGATTTTTTTATTTTATTTTTTTAATTTTAATTTTAATTTTAATTTTTTATTTTATTTTATTTTATTGCTTTTGCCTCTTTCTGAGAAAATATGACTTGCTCAGGGTCATCCAGTGAATTTCCATGTTGGAGTGGGGATTCAAACACTGGTGTTGGCTCTGTTATACAGGAAGGAAGTGGCAAAACCATCTCTGAGTATTCCTGGCCTATGAAAACTGTATGAAATTCATGGGGTTGTCATACGTTGACAGGCTACTTGGTCCTACTTTTTGTGTCATGTGTAGCATCTTCTTGTCAATGGATGAAAGAAACCTAATGACGAACTGCCTCCCATCTGCCTTTGCAGAATGTGCTTGGATAAACAGGCCAACAGATAGACTCCTCTTGGGGGTTATTCACACATTCTGCAGCAGGACTATGTGAATAATCTCATTCACACATTCCTGATTTATTGTTCACACTATTTCTTTTAATAGAGCCGCATCTCTGCAAGTTCTGTTGCTCACACATGTCAGCACTGGGCATAAAGAGGGAGTTGATGATGTGCGTGTTTTCAGAACGTGTTCAAGGCATGTTGAGTTTTATCCCAGTTTATCCAGGTTTAACTGAGTCTATTCTCATCAGTTATTCACACAGCTGAAAATCTGAATCTTTTACAAAAAAAAAAAAAAAAACAACTCGGGAAAAAATCCAACATCAATTATATTTGGTTATGTGGGGGTTTTGACAGCCTCCCTCCCCTCCCAGACATGATAGGATGCATTTGAAATGCATGTGAACAAACAGATTCATCCTAGTTCTACCTGGATTATTTTCACCATCCCTGACAGAGTTTTATTCTGGTTTATCCTAAATCTATCTGCATCAGAGGAAGCATCTGACGAAGTAGAGTGAAGTCTATGAAAGCTCATGCTACCAACTTCTTTCTTTCAGTTAGTCTCAAAGGTGCTACAAGATCTTGCTACATACTGATTCTACAGACTGTCACAGCTATATCTTTGAATTCTATCTGCACTACACAGCTGACAATGCAAACCTTTAGGTAACTTCGGAAAAAATATTGATTATTCCAGGATTTGTGGGTTTTTCTGGCAGCCCCTCTCTCCCAAACTTAATCGGAGGCATTTGAAATGCATGTGAACAATACACACTCAACCCACATTCTATCAGGATTATTTTCACTGTCTGAATTACCCTGTTGGTCAGAAAACATATTTTGGAAATTCCAGCCTGACAACTCTAAGTTGGGACCGAATTTTAACCACTCCTTGGGAAGATATGCTAACACCATCTCAGCAACTCCAGCACAGCAGGGCTGCTAAATAGTTCTTGGA
>NW_024804763.1:0-5061 GCF_019175285.1 Sceloporus undulatus
ACCCTAATGAAGTAGTGAACTATGCTGGCGGTGGTATAATAGGGCCCTCCATGCCAGACAGGTCACAACCAAAGGGTCTCACCAAGAGCACCAAAGGGCAGGATGATATCTCTCATCCTAGGAGAAGGAAAACTCTAATCCCAAACCCAGGCAGATGGTGCTCGTCTAACCCTGTAAGGTCAGCCATCTAAGAGAAGGAAACTCTAAACAAACCTATGACCCGAGGACTTCGCTGCCACCATCCATGCTTGTCAAGGCCTCAGCAGTCGAACCTCTGGTTTAAAGGGTGAGGCCAGTTCTGTGCATGCTGCGCTCCACCAGAAAAATCCATTGCACACGCTCGAAGGATACATCCAATCTCTGAAAAAGCCCTGTAGCGATAGGCGAGGGACGAAACAGCAGGTGTAAAGATGCACTGGAAGCCGCAGACCCAACACTGCATGCAGGCAGTTCAGGACTTTGGTCGCTTGAGACTGACTCGGGGATGACAGTCTTGTTCGGCAGCATCCTGAATGACCAAGCAGCCTTTTTTAAGGAGAGCACTGCTTGCTCCATATGGAGAGGGGCCTAGAAAAAGTGGCCTAAAGAAAGCTCATCCCCAACAACCCGTTGGCTAGCCGTTGCCAACGGGCATCTTCTGATGCGGTCAAACAAAGACAAAGAGACAAAGGCACACACCAGCCTCCAAAGGTGCAAATAGACTAACGCTTGCATGCTGGAACATCAGAACCATGCAAGATTCTGCAGATAGTGGACGTCCTGAGCGTCGTTCTGCACTAATAGCCCATGAACTGCCATGACTTAACATCGACATCACTGCTCTTAGTGAAGTTCGTCTCCACAAGGAAGGCAGCCTTAAAAAATATGGTGCCGGCCACACACTCTACTGGTCTGGCAAACCCAAAACTGAAAAACATCTTTCAGGTGTAGGCTTTATGATCAAAAACTCCATTGCCTCCAAACTCGAAACCTTGCCAAGAGGACACTCTGATCGCATTATCTCCTTACGCCTCCCACATGCTGTTCTCTTCAATATATATGCCCCAACTATGCAAGCCAACCCTGCAGAGAAAGACAAATTCTACTGAGACCTACGCTACCTTATACAAAAAGTCCCTGCAGAAGACAAAATCATTACCCTTGGTGACTTCAATGCCAGAGTAGGAAAGAACTTCAAATCCTGGAAAGGTGTTTTAGACAAGCATGGTGTTGGAAACTGCAATGATAACAGATGCCTCCTGCTAGAGTTTTGTGCAGAACAACAGCTGACTATTACAAACACTATCTTTCAGCAGAAAGATAGCTTGAAGACAACCTGAATGCATCCCCGATCCAAACACTAGACAAAATATGAGAAGATTGTCTACTACATGATTACCTTAGCTCGGGTGTGCTTTGCACAAAAATGGAAATGTGAGGATATACCAACAAAGGAGGATTGGATGTGGAAGTTGTATGATGGGATGGAAATGGATAGATTAACACAGGTATTAAGAAATGACACAAAAAGCAAATTAATGGAAGACTGGGAGAGAGTGATGGAATTCTTAAAAGAGAAGTTGGGTGAATATGCATATATTAAATTGGATTAGAATAATATGTTGGATCTTACAAATTAAACCAAGTCAGAAATGGATTTATAGGGGAAACAAGTTAGGAATCTGGATCAAGAGGGTAAGCAGGAAGTCAATTTGTATGTATGTAAGAGGGAAGAGTGAAACAGACAAGGGGATGAGAGGTGAATTTGTTAAGAATGAAATTGGAGATAAGAGTGGAAACTTAGAAGATATAAGAAGTAGGAATAAGAAATAGATAGGGAGTAGAAAGAGTAGAAAGTAGAAATAATTGAAGATATAGAAATATGAGTTTGTATGTGATTTATATAATGTAAAACATCATGAATGGGGTGTATGTAATGTTGTATGTAATGTTGTATGTTTGTAATTGTTTTGTCTTTTTTCCTTTTAAATTTATTAATAAAAATTAAAAAAAATAATAATTTGTTTTATTTATATACCACTTTTCCAAAGATCATAGCGGTGAACAGCAAGTAAGCTAATTAGCAAGTAAGTTTAACAATCAATAGACAAAACAAAATCAATAGACAAAACAAAACTTCATACTTTATGAGCTGCCTTATTGCAAGTGGTCATTGCAAAGATTCACTGCAGTTCAGAGTTTTAATGAAATTGCTCACTAGTGTTTAGTCAAAAGAAAGGAGAAACTTCAAATTTCCATGCAGCCACCCAGAAAAAGTAAAGATAGTGTCAATGGTGGCTGGTGGCTTCCATGTCAATAGAACAGTGCCTATCTGAGTTTTAGGCCAAATTTAAAGTTCTTGTCCAAGATGCTGAACTCTATCCTCCAAGCAAGTTCAGCACTTTGGTTAGTTCTTTTAAAGTTTAGAGCAGATTGACAACCCTATTGACAAAGGGGTCCAATAGCTGCTGCAGGGAAGTTGTAACATCAATTAATTAATTAATTAATATATTGCCTTTCTCCAGATATAGGGACCCAAGGGAGCTAACAACAAAATTAAAACAGTAGAAGTTAAAAAAAATACAAAAACAGTGAAAATGTAGATACAAAGTTTAGAAAACAATTAATAAAAATATATATTATATCTATGCCCATTCCCAGAGAAGTCAGATCTGTTCATGGTGGTACATTCCTTGGTTTCATCCTATTTGGATTAATATAATGTTCATTATATGAGGCTTCCTTTAAAAAATACTTGGAAACTTCAGTTGGGCAAAAGAGTTGCAGCCCTGAGGCAGCCTCAGCAGCAGCAGCAGAGCTGGAAGAGGGCACGGAGGGCATAAAAACCCTCCAGGGACATCTCCCCCAGCAACCTGTTGAGGCAGAGGCAGCATCTGGGGCCGTTTGGAGGACTCCTCAAGCCCAACCACCATCACCTGGGCAGCCCTGAGGCAGCCTCAGCAGCAGCAGCAGAGCTGGAAGAGGACACGGAGGGCATAAAAACCCTCCAGGGATATCTCCCCCAGCAACCTGTTGAGGCAGAGGCAGTGTCTGGGGCTGCGGCAGCGGTGCTTGTGGCGGTGGCACAGGGACCTAGAGGCTGGAAGAGCTGGGCTATAATAGCCCCAACATACCCTCTCTCCCACAGCGGCGGCAGCGCTTGTGGCGGCAGTGCAGGGACTCAGAGGCTGGAGGAGCAGGGGTTTGTGGGTATTTCACCCTCTGGAGGTGGTAGAGGCCGTGATTGGAGGAGGAGAGCGGATGCTGTAGGCCTTTTAGGGCCCGGGGGAACACCACCATTCTTCCTTGAAGCACCAACGCCAGAACTGGAAGTGGGGATAGTACATGGGGGTGCTCTTAAATGCCCCCAGGAACATCACCCTCCTGCTGGTACCGATGGCTCCAGTTGAAGGAGGAGAAGCAGATGCTGTGAAACTCTTTGAGGGCCCAGGGAACATCAATACTTCTCCAATCTGTCGGACTTGTATCCTGCCATCCCACCTGAGGCCGGGAATGTGGTAGGGGCGACCATTGGAGTAGTTCTGGGGAATGGGAGATATGGCTGGAATAGAGGGAACAGATGTTGCAAAAGAAGACGGGATCGCTGTTTGAAAGCTATCCCGCCTTCAGTTCCCTCTGTTTCTCGAAATGGCTTGGAGAGCAGACCAACCATTCCACAGAACCTCACTCTGCTCCTCTACAATGCCAGGTCGGTCAAAAACAAGACCCATATCATCCAGGATCTTCACCTGGATGAAGACGCTGACCTGGCTTGCTTTGCAGAAACCTGGCTGGGAGAAGAAAGTGCTGCCATATGGGCGCAGGCCCTCCCAGCCGGGTACTCTGTCAGTGAGCAGGTGAGGGGAAGTGGGCGGGGGGGGCAGAGTGGCTCTGGTTTATAAGAACACCCTGACGTTGACCAGGATACCTGTCCGGAATACAGTCCATTTTGAGTGTATGTACCTCAGCCTGAAGACCAGGGATAGATTGGGGATTTTGCTAGTCTACCAGCCACCCCGTTGTCTAGCAGACTCCCTGACTGAGCTGACACAGCTGGTCTATGAGCTGCTGTTGGAGACCCCCAGACTCTTAGTTTTGGGGGACTTCAACATCCCGCTCGAGACCAGCTTAACAGGTGCGGCTCGGGAGTTCATGGATACCATGACAAACATGGGCCTATCCCAATTGGTCAACAGGCCTACACATTGTGCGGGTCATACACTCGATGCGGTCTTCAGTATGGAACAGGAATATCCATGGGCGGAGGTGGTAAGTACCTCCGCTTTGTCATGGACGGATCATTTCCTGGTCAAGACGAAACTTAGAGCCTATATCTGCCCCACTGGGGGTGGTGGACCCATTAGAATGGTCTGCCCTCGAAGGCTAATGGAGCCAATAGGATTCCAGAGAGCCTTAGAGGGTTTAATGGTTGGGAATGCCGGTGATCCTGTCGAAGCCCTGGTTAACACTTGGAACACCGATCTTACCAGGGCTACCACATGATCGCTCCCAAGCGCCCTTGCCATCCCGCTCCAAATTGGAGGCCCTGGTTCACGCCAGAGCTGAGGAAGATGAAGCGGTTTGGACGACGGCTAGAGCGCAGATGGTGGAAAACTCGACTCCTATCTGACAGAACTCGCCATAGGAACTTTCTTTGTTCCTATCGGGAGGCAATACGTGCAGCGAAGAGAGCCTTCTCCTCTGCACGTATTGCGTCTGCAGAGTCCCGTCCAGTAGAGCTGTTTAAGGTGGTGAGGGAGATGACGCATGTGTCGCCTGCGCCAAATCCCTTGCTTAACCTGACAACGGCCTGCTGTGACGCGTTTAACAACTTCTTCGCAGACAAAATCTCTCAGATAAGAGCCGACTTAGACGCCACCATGGGAACAGAGTCAATAGGCAAGGTGTCCAGTGACTCCGTCGATGTAGTTATACTGGATCAGCTCCAATCTGTAAGTACCGAGGACGTGGACAAGCTGCTTGGTAAGGTGAGGAAGACAACTTGCCCTCTCGACCCTTGCCCATCATGGCTGGCCGTCCAGGGGGGGGGGATGCATTGATGAGATTCCTCACAGATATCAT
>NW_024804764.1:0-5061 GCF_019175285.1 Sceloporus undulatus
TACTAAAATCAACCAAAGTCTCTACACAACTTTCACATTCTCCAGAAATGCTCCTCAGGGTTGAGGCCAAAATGTGATGGAAGGAGGAAAAAGACAAATCCAAACATTTAGCCAGACGTTGTGGCACCAAGGTCAATATGGAGGTTTGCATGACTGTCACACTACTGAATTAATGCAGTTCGACGCTGCTTTTACTGCCATGGCTCAATGCTATGGAATCCTGGGATTGGTAGTTTGGTGGGGCACCAGAGCTCTCTGACGGAGAAGGCCAAATAGCTCACAAAAACTACAGACCCCAACTCCATAGCATTGAACCATGGCAGTTAAAGCAGTATCAAACTGCATTAATGCTGCAATGTAGATGCAGCCTGAGCCTCCTGTAAGGCTCAATATAGCACAATCGTTCTTCAAGAGCACTTCTACTAAAAATGGCCATTTACAATCTCCCAGACGTATATCTACAAGGTGTAGTGGTTTGAACATTGGACTATGAGACTGTATCAAGGTTTGATTCACTTCTCAGCCATGGAAACCCACTGGATTGGAGCCTGATGCACATGAGGACACTGTTGCTGGTGTCTTGTTACACATCTTCCCAATTCCCCCACACGGTTTTCTTAGTGTTACCTAAATTACAGGGGTCCCAACAGGACACCCACAAATTGTACTCAATGGGGAAATTAATGTAGCTTAATAATTTAGTAGCAAGAGGGTTAGGGAAACTCCTGGCTGGAAGCTTGCTCTCCAGAACATATAACAGGTCCATACCCAGAGAACCCCCAAAGCAGATTCCAAATGAATGTATTTTATTTATACAAAAAGAACCAACTTGCAAGCAAACACTCTCATGCATACACACAAGAACTAAGAAAGTAAAGGCATTTGCAGATAGCAAATTGCAGGGTTGCTAAGTGGCAATACTGATCCTGAAGCATGACTCCAATCTCAAGGATACTGGGATGAAGATGGCTCAGCAGCCAACTATGGAACCTGGGTGGCTGACTACTGAGACGCTGAGACAAAATCAAACAGAGTTTCTGCCCAGTTTCAGACTAGACAGATTTGGTGTTGTCTGCGCACATATTTTTATACCCAGAAATGGGTCTTAAGGGCAGGATTTTTAGCACCTGACTTTTCTCAGGTGCAATATTCAATAACAACCAGACAATCAGCATGAATGCTCTCAGACAGAAAAAGTTTCCTTCCCAGAAGGAATCTCCCTTTGTCTGCTATATGGCAACCGGATGTGAGAATGGCGTGCGCAGGGAGCACATGGCCAATGAAACAAACGGGACTTCGGGTTCCATGTTTTTTGCCATACACAAGGGGTATGTGTATGTGTCCAGAACAGATCGCCTGCATATACAAAGGGCCCTTTGTATATGTAAACACATTTCAGCTGTGCGTATGATATTGTAATTCCAAAATATAATCTGATATAACACCTGATCATATTGACTACTCTACATTTTACTGATTTCCTTGTTAACTCTAGGACCCCATAGAATGCAATTACAGCAGATCAAGCACACGGAAGATGGCTCCTTTTTTGTGGTGAACTTCCACTGCGCCAAAGCGCCAGCGATGGTGTGATGACATGCCAGTGGCGCAGCCCCGTTTGGATGCTGCACTGCTATCACATCATTGTTGTGCGCACTATCTACATGGTGCAGCAGAGCTGCAGCACACCCATGACGTGCTAGGCTTGCGGGGTGTGTGCAAACAACCCTAGCACGTCATGGGCGCACCGCAAAAGGCCTGTCTATTCCAGGCCTAACATTAGTACAAAAAAACATAATTAAGGATTATGTATGGGATGGTATAAGAGATGGTCAATGGGGGGGTGACACCATGCTTTACTACACCGGGTGACACCAACCCTAGTTGGCTCTCTGGATCTTCTTGGAAGATCTTTGGCAAGTCACACCCTCTCAGCCTTTTACTCTGCATCTTCATGTGTTTTTAACATTGATTTGAAGGTGTAGTGGTTTGAGTGTTGGACTGCAACTCTGGAGACCAGGGTTCAGTTCCCTGCTTGGCCATATAAACCCACTGGATGACCTTGGGCAAGTGACATGCTCTCAGCCTCAGAAGGCAATGGGAAAACTCCTCTGAACAAATCTTGCCAAGAAAACCCCTAAAGGATTGCTTTAGGGTTGCCGTAAGTCAGAAGCGACTTGAAGGCACAGAATAACATACCACAGTTCTGGGCACCACAATTCAAAAAGGACATTGAGAAACTGGAGCCATGTGTCCAAAGGAGGGTGACTAAAATGGTGCAGGGTCTGGAAACCATGAAGCCCTAATAATAATAATAATAATAATAATAATAATAATAATAATAATAATAATAAATTTTATTTATGTTTCCCCGCCTGTCCCATAGGATCGAAGCGGGGTTACAGACTATTAAAAACCATTACAAACAATCTCATAAATAAAATCCAATAGTACAAAAACTCTAAAAACAATCATACAACATACATATCCAGGGTAGGCAGAGAATCAATGGCATCAGAGATACAAGCTTCATTCTTCAGGGGCGAAGGCTTGACAAAAGAGAAAGGTTTTTAAATGATTCCAGGAGGGTCATAAGACGGAGCTCATCAGGAAGACTATTCCAGATCCTTGGGGCTGCTAATGAAAAAGCCATCTGGGATGTGGCAACATACTTGGAAGATGGTATTTCCAACAGGTTCTTCCAGGATGTCCTGAGTGTGCGGGGCGGATTATATGGGGAGATGCGGTCCCTCAAGTAACTTGGGCCCAAGCCATATAGAGCTTTATAGGTAATAACCAACACCTTGAATTGTGTTCGGAAGCGAATAGGCAGCCAGTGAAGATCTTTCACAATAGGTGATATATGGTTAAACCTGGATGCACCGGTGATCAATCTGGCTGCCATATTTTGTACTAATTGAAGCTTCCAGACTTGGTACAAGGGTAGCCCCATGTAGAGCGCATTACAGAAATCTAGACGAGAGGTTACCAGAGCATGTACCACCGTTTCAAGGTCCTTATGAGGAACGCCTTAGGGAGCTGGGGATGTTTAGCCTGGACAAGAGAAGGTTAAGAGGTGATATGATAGCCCTGTTTAAATACTTACATATTGAGGAGGGAGCAAGCTTGTTTTCTGCTACTCCAGAAACTAGGACCAGGAGAAATGGATGCAAGCTACAGGAAAAGAGATTCCACCTCAACATTAGGAGGAACTTCCGGAAAGTAAGGGCTGTTCGACAGTGGAACACATTCCTTCCTCGGAGTGTAGTGGAGTCTCCTTCCTTGGAGGTCTTTAAGCAGAGGCTGGATGGCCATCTGTTGGGGATGCTTTGATTGTGAGTTCCTGCATGGCAGAATGGGGTTGGACTGGATGGCCCTTGTGATCTCTTCCAGTTCTACCATTCTATGATTCTATGACTGTTCTGGTGTTGAATGTGCCGGACTTTTCCAGACTGTTCACACTAAAATTGGAGTATATGCCATCCATCGTCCGAAGAGGACACTGCCAGAACAGAGGTGGAACAGGCCTTTTGGCCCATGCAGACAAGGCCTACACTATAGAAATAATGCATTTTGATACCACTCCATCCTATGGAACCCCCCCCCCCAATTAATTTTCCCTTCAGTCTTTAAATTTCTAACCTTGCAGTAACTCCATCATGAAAGGCTCCCTCAGTGAAATTTTGTGTTCATCCGAATCGCTAACTATCCTAATAGAATTGCTTATTAAGCATCCTTTGTATGTGTTTTTCTGTTGACTCACATCCTAAGCCTGCTTGAACATTTGGTAGTTGTTGATTTAGTATTCTTTGTAGAACTGAAATAAATCCAAAGTTTTAAAAAAAAATTTAGGTGAGCATTTAGAAATATAAGCCAAAATACTCGTAAGCCCTTTTGCTTTTTGTAAGAAGAAGCATGAAAGTGTAGTGGAGCCTGTCTCCAGAGTCTCCATAGTGTGGACCTTTGCACTTACGCTTATGGAAGGCTTACCTGCTAAAAAGAATCTGCTGGAAGAAGATGGAGGTGAGAGCTATTTCTTTTGAAATTATCCGTTTTCACTCCCGGCAATCCAAGCTTCCGCCTAGAAGAAGAGCAGAAGGAAGTGATATGGCAGAAAGCCTTCCGGCTCCTCAATATTATGTCAGTTACGGTTGGCCCTTCATATCTCACTTTTTAAAGGGATGATCAGTGAGCATGCTGGTGTATTACTGGACAAACATCCAATCTGGCTGTGAACATAAGTAGAATAAAATGTAGAGATAATACATTTTAACTGGCCCTTTCATACAGAATCCTGTGATTTGTAGTTTTTGTGGGGCACCAGCACAAAGAAGGCTAAAGACCTTGAAAACTACAAATCCCATGATGATGTTATAGCAATTTAATTTGGGGTCAAACTGCACTATTTCTACTGATGGATGCACCCTGATTTAACTGGGGCTGCATCCTCATTGCAGAAATAATCCAGGTTGACCTTGCTTTAACTGTCATGACTCCTTCTTATGAACTCTCTGACAGAGAAGGCTAAATGTCTCAGAAAAATCACAAATCACAAAATTTGATAGCATTGAGCCATGGCAGTTAAAGTGGTGTCAAACTGGATTATTTCTGCAGTGAGGATGCAGCCTGAGTGCAAACTGCATTTGCAGTTTGAACTCAGTTTGCAGCGATTGAAGGAAACCAAAGACAAAAGGGGAAAGTGGAAGGAGGAGAGAAAAACCAGGACATTTTAAAAGGAGCTGGAAAAGTGGGATGACAGCGAATTAATTGGGACTGTCCTTATAAAAGTAGGACAGTTGGAGAGTATGATTTTGCCACTTACTTAGTAAACAATGTAGGTACGACATTGAAATGTACGCATTGGTCAAATTGCTCAGGCTTTAAAATAAAACACCAATATATACATTTATACACACAGACACAGGACAAAATACCTAGAAGGCACTAACTGTATTCTCTGGGCTCTTGGCAGCTGAACAGGGTTGGAAGGAGACCACCAGGAAATACCAGGAACTAACTAACTAACTAACTCTGTGTGTGTGTGTGTGTGTGTGTGTGTGT
>NW_024804765.1:0-5059 GCF_019175285.1 Sceloporus undulatus
TGTCATGCCCAGCCTGGAAGATGGCTTGGAGGACTCAGAGGATGAGCTAGAGCCTCTGGGATCCGAATCTATAATGGAGGAGCCAGAGCCCCAGGGGCTTGAACCTGTAATGGAGGAGCCAGAGGCTGGCCCTAGTTCTGCTGGAGCAGAGTCTATGGCCCCTCCAGAGGTTCAGCAGTCAAGTTTGCCTGGTGCCGAGGCTGTGGACATGGAGGAGGATCTGGGCAGTGTGCCTACCTTCAATGAGTGTCGAGCAGAAAGAGAGAGCCTTCGAAGATCTCGGAGGCTTTATCAGAAGCGTCTTCGTAATCAGGCACAGCTGAAGGCCAGCTCCTTGCCTTCTTAAGCACCTGGAGCATGTGTGGTTCTTTGCCAGTGGATATCTGACTCTTTTAGGGGAAAGACTCTGTCTCTGGCTCCTTGGCTTCTTGTCTTGACTACCCGGAAACCTTGACCTTGGACTGCTTCATCGATCTGCCTATCTGTTACCCTGAACCTCGGACCGTCTGACAATTCTTTTGGTAATCCCTTTTGGTAAAGCTACTGCAACTCTCTAGGACTGTGTAGCTTACACTGACTTTGCTGTGCTGGGAGGGGGTTGTTTGTTTGAGAACTAGCTGCCTTATCAGCCCTTTGGCTGCTTTCCCGGACAGAATATCCACTGGCCTTGTAATTAGGCTGATAGCAGCATCATGGCAAGCGAACAAGCTCTGGCCGAGATGTTGCAGATGAATTTGCAGCTTTCTTCTCAGGTGCAGCAATTGACTGAGACTGTAGCTGCTCTTCAGAATCAAGGGACCCCTTCTGCTCCTGAACGCCGACGGAAATGTTTTGCTTCCCTTCCTGATAAATTCCAGGGAGACGCTACGATGCTGGACAGTTTTCTTGCTAATTGCAAGTTACATTTTAAGCTCCGGAGGGAAGATTTTCCTGATGATTCCCATAAGGTGGCTTTTATAAGTAGTTTGCTTTCTGGGCCTGCCAGCAAATGGGCTACTCCTTACCTGAACCAGGACAGCCCCCTCCTCAATAGTCTGCAAGACTTTATTGCAGAAATGCAAGCCACCTGGGGGAATCCTGTAAAGGCTGAGTCTGCAGAACATCAGATCCAGGCTCTTCGCCAAGGGACAGGAACTGTAGCTGAGTACTCCACCAACTTCCGCTTGCTTGCTCAGGACTTGACATGGAATGATAGTGCTTTGCAGGCTCAGTTTCGGGCAGGGCTCTCTGAAGCCGTGCTGGATGAATTGGCACGCTCTGAGCCTCCTGATTCTCTGAGCTTGTTGATTGCACAAGCTACCCGATTGGACTGCCGCCTCTCTGCTCGTAGACAAGCTCGTCAGAATGCCCCTCCGCCTCCGCCGCATCCTGCTCGACCAGCTCCTGCAGCATTACCTGTGGCTGTTCCCTCTCAGCCAACTGAGGAACCTATGCAGCTGGGAGGAGTACGACCACGGCTCACCGCTACAGAGAAGGAGCGCAGGAGGAGGGAGGGTCTTTGCCTATACTGCGGCCTCCATGGACATTTTGCTCGGGAATGCCCTGCTAAGGGACGCCGACCTACCCCACAGGGAAACGGATCCTCCCAGGTGTAGAGAGGGTTCACCACCTGGGATTGTCCCTCGAACCCACTTCATCCACATCAGCTTCCAGGAAGGACCCTTTGCTAGTGGCCGCCAACCTGAGGCTCCCCTCCATGGAGCTCCTTCCTGTGGGAGCCATGATCGACTCCGGAGCTTCCAGCTGTTTTATGGATCTGAACTTTGCTCAACGTCATCACATCCCACTGGAGGCTCTGGCTGAGCCCAGGCCGATGGAGACTATTGATGGACGGCTCCTCCGGTCTGGTCCTGTGACGCACCAGACCCCCGTGCTCCACCTCGAGATCCAGGGCCATGTGGAGCAGATCCGGTTCTTGCTGGCCGCAGTCCCGCACTTCCCTTTGGTTTTGGGCATGTCGTGGCTCTCGCAGCATGACCCACATATCTCCTGGTCTCGGAGGGAACTTCTTTTTGGCTCGGAATATTGTCAGGAGCACTGTTGGCCAGACCGGATCCCGGCTGCAGTGGCTGCGGAGGCCCAGGAGTGTTCGGTGGTGTTGCCAGAGAAATACCGGGACTTTGCCGATGTTTTTGATAAGAAGGAGGCAGACCGGCTCCCTCCACACCGCCCTTATGACTGTGCCATCGACCTGGTGCCGGGGGCCCCTATTCCAGCGGGGCGACTCTACTCCCTCTCGGAGCCTGAGCTGGCAGCTCTGAGGGACTTTCTGGAGAAGAATCTTCAGAGAGGGTTCATCCGCCCCTCCAAGTCCCCTGCTGGGGCCCCTGTACTGTTTGTGTGCAAGAAGTGCGGGGAGTTGCGCCTCTGCAACGATTACCGGGCCCTCAACAAGATCACCATCCGGAACCGGTACCCCCTGCCTTTGATCCCAGAGCTGCTGGAGCGGTTGCGCCACGCCAAGGTGTTTACTAAGTTAGACCTCCATGGGGCATACAATTTGGTGCGGATCCGGGCAGGAGACGAGTGGAAGACAGCCTTTCAGACCCGGTATGGGCATTACAAGTACACTGTGATGCCCTTTGGATTATGTAATGCTCCGGCTGTTTTTCAACATTTTGTGAATGATGTCTTCCGGGACTATTTGGACCATTTTGTTATAATTTACTTGGATGACTTTTTGATTTACTCTCCGAGCCAGGCTACCCATGATGCCCACGTCCGTGCTGTTCTCCAGAGGCTCCAGGAGCACAGGCTTTATGCGAAGTTGGAGAAGTGCGCCTTCGACCTCCGCGAGGTGGACTTCCTGGGCTACCGTGTCTCTGCTCAAGGTGTGGCCATGGACACATCCAAGGTGGAGTCGGTGCTATCTTGGCAACCTCCTCGCAACAGGAAGGATGTTCAGAGGTTCCTAGGGTTTGCGAACTTCTATCGGAAGTTCATCAAGGACTACGCCACCCTAGTGAGCCCTATCTCTCGACTGTTGCGAGGGAAGACCCGGTTCGAGTGGACAGCTGCTGCACAGAAGTCCTTCGAGGTCCTGAAGGTGAAGTTTACGTCAGCCCCGATTCTGCAACACCCTGACCCGCGCACACCTTTTGTCCTGGAAGCAGATGCCTCTGATGTTGCCATAGGGGCTGTATTGCTTCAGCCAACGGGGCCCAAGGCGCACCTGTTGCCCTGCGCCTTTTACTCCCGACAGCTCACAACCCCAGAGCTTAATTACACCATCTGGGAGAAGGAGCTGTTGGCAATCAAGGCGGCCTTTGAGACCTGGCGGCATTTGCTGGAGGGAGCGGCTCACCCAGTCCGGGTGCACACGGATCACCGGAACTTGGAGCACCTACAGACAGTGAGGAAGCTCTCTCAGAGGCAGCAGCGATGGTCATCGTTCTTTGCCCGCTTCAACTTCCAGCTTCAATATGTGCCTCGAGCCCAGAACCGACAGGCCGACGCTCTCTCCCGGAAGCCAGAGTATGACACAGACCCAGAGGGGGAGATTCTGTCCACCATTCTGCGCCCAGAGAACTTCGCCGCTGCTCTGAGGGAGGCTACACTGCTGGACCAGATCTGGAAACTTCAGGGCCAGGACCCATTTGTGGCACAGCATTCGGCGGAGGGGGACACCTCTCCCTTCGTGATGCGGGATGGCTTGCTTTACCACCGGGATCGCCTTTATGTGCCAGCGGGTCCTTGTAGAGAGACGGTCTTGCAGCTTTGTCATGACTCGAAATCTGCTGGGCATTTTGGCTTTTGTAAAACCCTGCACCTCCTCACCCGGGAGTTTTGGTGGCCTCGAGTCCGGGCAGAGGTGGCTCAGTACGTGGTCACTTGCCCAGTGTGTCACCGGGCTAAAGACCATAGGGGACGACCTGAAGGCTTGTTGCTGCCGTTGCCAACACCAGCAGGGCCTTGGAAACTAGTATCTATGGACTTTATCACGGACCTGCCCCCCCCTCTGCTGGTTGCACTACCATTTGGGTGGTGGTGGACCTTTTTTCCAAGATGGCACACTTCGTACCATGTGTTGGCCTCCCCACAGCGAAGGAGACGGCCCGGATGTTCATCCAGCATGTCTTCCGGCTTCATGGCCTTCCCGAGGGTCTGATTACAGACCGCGGTACCCAGTTCACCGCCCGCTTCTGGACCAGCTTGCTCCGCCTCCTGGACATCGCGCCTCACCTGTCCTTGGCACATCACCCTGAGTCAGATGGTCAGACGGAGAGGACCAATGGGACCCTGGAGCAGTATCTCCGCTGCTATGCCAGCTACCGGCAGGACAACTGGGTCGACTTGCTCCCGCTGGCCGAGTTCGCCTACAACAACTCGGTCCATGCCTCAACCCAGCAGACCCCCTTCTTTGCCACTGGGGGCTTCCATCCTCGAGGATTCCCTGCTGTGGCTCCTGTCTCAACGGTCCCAGCGGCAGATCAGTGGCTCCAGGAACTCCGAGCAGCACAGTCCCTGTTGAAAGAACAGCTTGAGGTAGCCAAGGAGGCGTATAAACGGGGAGCGGATCGGCGACATCAAGAAGGTCCACCGTTGCAGGTGGGGGATTCAGTCTGGCTGTCCACAAGACACCTTCCTCTGCAGCGGTCGTGTCGCAAGTTGGATGCCCGGTTCGTGGGGCCATATAAAATTGTGGCCCAGATTAATCCTGTGGCTTTTCGGCTCCAGCTTCCCCGGACATGGCGGATCCACCCAGTCTTCCAGCGCTCCTTGCTGCTCCCTGCCTCAGGGGTTCGGCCGGATGCGGGTTCAACTCCTCCGCCTGATCCAGTCCTGATGGATGGGGAAGAGGAATTCGAGGTGGCTGAGATTTTGGACTCCCGTCGACGTCGAGGTCGCCTCAAGTATCTTATTGACTGGGTTGGCTATGGGCCAGAGGAGCGCTCCTGGGAGGATGCCTTAGATGTTCATGCCCCTCGTCTGGTTCAGGCCTTTCATAGTCGCTTCCCTGACCGGCCTCGTCCTCCTCAGGGTGAGAGGGAGATTGATGAGAGGGGGAGTAATGTCATGCCCAGCCTGGAAGATGGCTTGGAGGACTCAGAGGATGAGC
>NW_024804766.1:0-5059 GCF_019175285.1 Sceloporus undulatus
TTCCTCAGTCCAGGAGCTCCTACAGAGAAAGTCCTGCTGCATGTATCCAGCAAGCTGACTTCACCAGGTGCTGGGATAGGCAACAGGGCATCCTCTGAAGTTCTCAAATGTCTTCCAGGCTCATATGGGAAGAGACAGTATTTTTTGCTATCTTGGCCCCAAGTCATTTAAATCAACACCTTGAATAGAGCCTGGAAGCAAATTGGAAGCCAGTGCCGTTCTTGTGTGACCTGTGTATTCTGGTCTCTAAAATGCACCTTTGACACCAATCTGGCTGCTGCATTTTTCACTACTGATCATGCAATCTTATGACTGGAGCGTGGCTTTGGCACAGTTTCTGGCCTCTTAGGGTGCATGCATCATTTAAACAGCATACCTTTTTTTCTTTCGGCAATGCCCATTCCATGGCCCAGAATACAAAATGTTACTTAGGCCTGTTACAGACTGCCAAAATAAAGCTGCTTCGGGTCTCTTTGGAGGTATGCTATTTAAATGATGCATGGGTCCTAAGAGTCTGGAGGTCGCGCCAAAGCCACACTCCATTCCTAAGCACTGGAGTGCAGCTTTGGTGCAGCTTCCGGATTCTTAGGGTGCATGCATCATTTAAACAGCATACCTCCAAAGAAATCTGAAGCAGCTTTATTTTGGCAGTCTGTAACAGTCTTCATCTGCACTGCAGAAATAATGTATTTTGACACTGGTTTAACTGCCATGGTTCAATGCTATGGAAGTGTGGCATTTGTAATTTTGTGAGATATTTGGCCTTCTCTGTCAGAGAGCTCTGGGGCCACAACAAAGAAATCCCAGAATTCCATAGCATTGAGCCATAGCAGTTAGCCATAGCAGTTAAAGCAGTGTCAATCTGCATTATTTCTGCAGTGCAGCTGCTGAAATAGTCCCAAAACAGACAGGCGGACAGAAGTAGCTCCAGAAAGGGTAGGTCTTTTCCACTCCTGTCTGGGACTGTGGCAGGAGGTGCTCTTGGGGTCATAGTGTTTGTCTGCCATAGCCTTGGGGCAAGTGGGCTGGCAGCAGCTTCTGGCCGCTCCTTTTTGACCATCTGCTTCACCCCTAAGTCTCATTTCTTTTGCAACAGCCCCCTTAGCATCAGTCGTCTGAGGGAATGCTTGATTAAAACATGTCTTTCTGTCTGTGCTGATATGAGTCATAGGCCCATCTATATAAAGGATCCTGGATGAGGAAAAGTGTAGAGCTCCAAGAACAACAGGACTTGGCAGCAACTAATGGTGTGTATATGGGTATTCAATCTGCCTGTCAGCTTACAGGGAACCCATGAGTTTTATAGAATTGCACAAGGAATTCTCAGAGGTGGTTTTGCTAGTTTCTTCCTTCTTCCTGCAGTACTTGGTATGTGCTGGCATGCACACACACACACATAACAGGACACAGTGCCTTCCATACATAGGTAATATACACTTCTACTACAATCAGATCCATAGACAGCCCCTCCTTCCTGCACTATATTTCCAATCAGGGACATAGCCAAGGGGGGGAGTTCTTGGGGTCTGGACCTCCCCCCTTCCATTAGAAAAATGAATGGTGTGTGCTGCTGCCTGCGCCACCACACCCAAGCCCCATTATAATGGTGGCACTTAGTCTGGACCCCCCCTTCCTAAAATCCTAACTACATCACTGTTTCCATCCAAACCCCCAGCATACCAAAAAACTGGATCACAACACTAGACTACACTGCAGGGTTTTCATAGGGCACTCTAATGCCACCAACAAAGGCAGTATAAAAATCATGGGCTACTTTGAAGGACTGGCATAACCTGCAGTCTTTCAGCAGTGGATCCTTCATAAAAGAATGATGGATTTTATCTGCATAAACGTTTAATTTTTAGAAATAGGAGAGGAACTCCCACAAATTTTGAAATAAGATCCAATTAGAAAGACAACACTTGCTAGTGGTGTTTTCTTAGATACGCAACTGTCCAATCACAGCTATAAAAAAAATTATGGCTTTATTTATTTATTCTGGATAGATGGATCAGCAGTAAAAAGTAATTTTGGGGGGTGGGTTTTTTGGGCTATGTGGCCATGTTCTATAAGAGTTTATTCCTGATGTTTCACCAGCATCTGTGGCTGGCATCTTCAGAGAATGAGATGAGAGTAAAAAGTAACTTTCCTCCTTTAAAAAAAGCCTCCTTAAAGGAAGCAGTCCCTTGTCTAGGCAGAGGGTGCTTTGACATCATTAGCTGGGTGGCAATACTTAGGACCCAAATTGGGAGAGAGCTAGCTAGGTGCCTTCAGATGAAATGGGCAGCATAATAGAAGTTCCTCCACCCTTAATCTCTTAGCTGGCATGTTTTGCATTTCCAAAGAATTTGGCTGACCTATTAACACGTAGATAATATGTGAGGGTATTTCCCAATAGCCAGTCTGTAACGCAGACAAAATGTTTTGGCATTGTGTGAAACAAACCCATTCTGTCCTGCTTGAAATATTTTGAATGCTTATGAACTTTTTAAGTAAAATTACAGTTGGAAGACACACACAGAATCTACAGACATTTAAGATAACTGATACTATATACCTTATGTGACATGTTACTGAGTGTATATTTTCATGTAAGCATAAAAGTGCTTCTCTAGATCAACACAAGCTCCACAAATCCATTCTTTGCAAGAATCTGGACAACGTACAGCCATTACTATGTGAGGGCCAAGGATGCACAGCCATGGACTCTAGGGCCAGACCATATTTATGTATTTATTTATTTACTTATTTATTGAACTTATATCCCACCTTTCTCTCAAAATGGTATCCAAGGCAGGTTGCAATATTTTAAAAAATAAAAACCGCTAAACATTTTATTGCAAAGTTTAAATTTTTACAATTTAAAAATAATTAAATATCAATATTATTTTTTAAATACAGCAAACAACATTACACACCCTCTAGAACACCATAATTAAAATTCAAAAGGCCTGCCTAAATAACAACATCTTTGTGGAAAGATAGTATGGAGGGGAGTTCCACAACCTGGGAGCAGCCATAAACAAGGCTTTCTCAGGTTTTACTCCCATTTTAGCTTTGCCACTTTTTGCCTTTTTGTGCACACTCTGTGATGGTTTCATATATTCTAAGACTTATGAAACTATCATAGAGGATGCACTTGGTACTAAACCTCCAGTCTCAAGGGAATTATTTATACATTTGAGCCTGTTACAGACTGCCAAAATAAAGCTGCTTCGGGTCTCTTTGGAAGTATGCTGTTTAAATGATGCATGGGTCCTAAGAGTCTGGAGGTCGCACCAAAGCCACACTCCGTTCCTAAGCACTGGAGTGCAGCTTTGTGCAGCTTCCGGATTCTTAGGATGCATGCATCATTTAAATAGCAAACCTCCAAAGAGACCTGAAGCAGCTTTATTTTGGCAGTCTGTAACAAGCCATAGTTTCAAATTAGATAAAGTTCTCAGTGGTCCTAGTGATCTATGCCTATATTGTACAAATGCAGTAACATGGACAGTTGGAAACCAGGTGCTCTTAATTATTTTATCCCCCCCCCCCTCCTTAATTGTAAGAGTTTGACTATTTAGAAATCTCTGATTCTTTACAATGCTGCTTGTTTCCATCTGGCAAACCTGTTTATTTTCTGTGCTAGGTATGTCATGAGACTGGGGGTCTAGAATGATCTCTAAATCCTGTGGAGCCATGTATTGCTTATCACATTTAATTTCAAATTTTAAAAAAATCACTAGTATTTGATCCCACCTTTCTGTGCTGAACCCAAACATATTCAATTTCCATTGGCAAGGAGACTAGAGATACGGCCAATTAAGCCCTGCCTCTTCATCTTATCCTGTTCCCATTCTGGTTTGTTAAGAATGTCCCTGAAGTTTGTACAATGCCAATTTGGCATTTGGGAATCTGGGAGACCCAGGTTCAAGTCCCCATTCAACACATGCAACTGACTGGGTGACCTTGGGACAGACTGTCCTTCACAGGCTGGAATTTTAAACTTCTACTATTGTCAGACAACCCTTAAAAAATTAAGGGTGCTGGAAGATGTAATACCTTCCATAGGGGTCTCCAAGCCTTAAATCCAGTCCCTTGCTCCCAAATCCCTCCCCTACTGTACTGTTGATTTCCTACAGCCAGTGATTCATCTTATCCTATCTTGTAATACCCTTTACTAGTCACCAGGGTATCTGTCAGAGATCACTGTTAGTCCTGTCTTTGAATATTTAAGCCTGTGTTAGCATAGGGTGTTCTTCCAACTCTGCCTTTGAAAGGAGTTTTACATTGACATGACACAACATTTACTGATTGATTTGCTAATCAATATCTGCAGTAAACAGAATAACAAAAGATTGCCCCCAGGTTAAATAAAACTGGTGAGCTAGCCACCTGGGTTTGTGTAAAGATTTTCCGGTTCTTTCAAAAAGTGCCAGAGATGTACGGATTGAGTACAAGATGCGAAGAACTGTACATTCTTACAATCTTACATTCCTGGCCCACCAATGAGATTTTACTGGACTGGCAGATTTCTCCAAGCCTGCCTCTGACCACAGTCCAGCATATGGAAAGTGTCATTTCTATCGTACCCCAAGAAGGTTGATTTCCAATTTGCACTGTATTGGTTGGAGAGTGGGGTGAGTTCTGAAAGCAGTCATATGACTCCACTTGGACCAACTTTAGTGAATGTTGAAATTGACCCTAATTGTCCAGTTTGGCTCACATGCGGTATTATTATTATTATTATTATTATTATTATTATTATTAACCTTTATTTATGAAGCGCTGTAAATTTACACAGCGCTGTACATACAATCTTTTTAATTAGACGGTTCCCTGGTATGAAACCATTGGCATTCATACTGTTGTGTTGGTAGCATTATCTGTTTTAAAGTGCACTGTTTAAGTTTCAATACCACAGTGATCAGTGTTTGTATGCATTTACACGAACTGATTGCATGGCCGCATTTCCAATACAAGAATGTTGGCTGTGCTAGCTGGCCCATCTCAAAAACCTGGCTACACAATAAAATAATAATAATAATAATAATAATAATAATAATAATAATAATAATAA
>NW_024804767.1:0-901 GCF_019175285.1 Sceloporus undulatus
TTGCTTCTCTTAGTTTAATTATCCACTCCTCTATTTTAGGAATTTGGATGTTTTTCCAATACTGTGAGTGACCATCTACAAAATTAGTCTGGAAAATCTTTTAGCTACTTCCTTTTTCAGTTTACATGTCAGATTGAGCAAAAAGATCAAAGGGTTTAAAGGTATTTCTTCCTGTAAATGCCATCAAAGAAAATGCCATCAAAGAAAACTGTTATCCTGAAACATGGAAACAACCTAATATAACTTTGCTGTTAAAAGAAGATAGAGATGCAACTGAGGTAAAGAGCTATAGCCTAATTTCCTTATTAGATATGGATTATAAATTATTTTCTATGATTTTGGCCCATAGACTCAAAAAGGTCTTAAACACTGGATTCATAAGGACACGTCAGTGATGACATTCAAAACATCTGAAATATAATTGAATATTTTCAAAGGCACAACGAAAAAAAAACATCTTTTTAGAAAAGACCTTCAATAACATAGGATGGGATATGTTATTTGTGACACTTGGAAAATGGATATAGGCAATGTATTTAATTTATTTAAGATGGATAAAGGCAATGTATAAAGATCAAAGAGCCAAACTAATTGTTAACTATAAAGAAACAGAACAATTTGAGATTTCTAAAGGTAAATGGCAAGCTTTCCCACTTTCACCCCTTTTGTTCATTCTGATTCTTGAAGCACTGAATAATAGGATAAGATTAGAAAATAAGATCAATGGATTAAACGTTAAAATACATTGAGTTTAAAATGAGAGTCTTCTCAGACGACATTTGTATTCCCTGGAGAACCCAGAAAAGAGCACAAGGCAATTGATGGATGTAATAGTGGAATTGGAATATGTTTCAGGACTAAAAGTAAACAGAGACAAAACAACATTAATAACAAAATATAT
>NW_024804767.1:1001-5058 GCF_019175285.1 Sceloporus undulatus
GGAATAAAAGTTAAAATACATTGAGTTTAAAATGAGAGTCTTCTCAGACGACATTTGTATTCCCTGGAGAACCCAGAAAAGAGCACAAGGCAATTGATGGATGTAATAGTGGAATTGGAATATGTTTCAGGACTAAAAGTAAACAGAGACAAAACAACATTAATAACAAAATATATGGGGAAAAGGAAGAACAAATCCTGGAAGAAATCAGTGGATTTAAAGTGGGAAAGGAAGTTAAATATCTAGGAATAAATTTAACAAGTAAAAACTCATATTCATTTCACAATAACTATGAGACACATGGAAGGAGTTCAGAAAAGACCTAGAAAAATGGGGGAAATTGCACTTATCGCTAATAGGAACAATATCACTGATGCTAAAGAGTTTCCTTCCTGAAATACTGTTTCTGTTCCAAGTGATACCCATCATCCAGAATGAAAAACCATTGAATCTCTGGCAAAAGGAAACCTCAAAATTTATTTGGAATTAAAAGAAAAGACCCAGAATAGAAATGAAAATACTTTGTGATGACAAAAGTAGAGGAGGGTTGAGTTTACCAAACTTAAAACTTTAAGATGCTGCTTGTTGTTTAGTTTGGATTAGAGAATGGGTTTTGTTAGAGAATGAACAATTGTTATGTCTGGAGGGTGAACATTTAAGATTTGGGTGGCATGGATACCTAATTTATGGTAAAGAGAAAGTTCATAAAGAAAGATCAAATCATTTTGTAAGAAAAGCTCTATTGAAGATCTGGGGGGAAAACAAGTGTACAATATGTCCAAAAATACCTTTATGGTGTTTGCTGCATGAGGCTCTTTTTCGGGAGGAAAAGCATCCAGAAAACTATATTGTTAAGATACAGTTAAGCAACTGTCAACTGTCATTCTCAACTGTCACTGAGGAAGAGTCAGACAGTGTGTGCCTCTGAGTGGGTTGTTACTGGTGTGGATGGTGGAGGGTGTCAATGTATATAGTGTTGTACACAGTGAACTTCTGATAACAATAAAAGCCTCATCCGAGAGAAGATTACAGTGTCTCTTTGCAAATTGAGAAAGCGACAGGTGTTTCTTCAGCTGACAATCTACTGACTACAGTCAAGGTGGAGAATCTGGCGTCATACGTTAAAATGTTGCCTCACGTGCTGCACAACATAGCAATGTCAAAAGCATTTTAACATGGAGTATCTGTTGTGTACGGGAGCTACAGTGAATCTATGCTAGGTCCAGGGGGCTTTGTTTGGTGAAGAGGGAGGAAGGGGAGGCCCAAAGGAGGCATATGTCACCTGCGTATCTCACCAGCAGCATGCTGTTCTCTCTGTCTTTGAGTGATGCAGGATTTCTTGACAAACCAAACCTAACCCTAGTCTCTTTTCTCAGGAACTTCATCTCGGTCTCCTTGTACACAGCTTTGGGGCATATTTTGCTGGAAGAGACCCAAGTGCAGCGCCACCAGGACTCCCTCCCACCTAATGGCCAACACAGAGGCCAAGCGGAGAGAGTTGGTCTCCAAGAGAAAGAGGCTGTCCAAGTACAACTCTTTGGTGAGTCACCATCCTGTTAGTTTCATTTCTGTCACTGCTGGGCCAGCTCATGAAAGTGAGTGGAGAACATATTGTCGCAGTTTGGCAGAAAAAGTCCTGGTTAATCCTCTGTCACCCCACTTTTTCAGGGACTTTAAAAATGTCCTGGTTTCTCTCTCCTACTCCCACTTTCCCCTTTCTCCTCAATGCTCTTGGGTTGCTGCAAAATGACTTCCAAGGAGTTTGCACCCCATCAACTCAAAAGGGGGGGAGAGGAGAGGAGATAAGTTGCCAGGGTCTTCCCTTGCCAGGAAACTGATGCAAAAGCAAACTGCTGTGCCCTTCCTAGCTTATGTGATCTTCCTCATAAACAACTTTGACCATCTGCACCACCTTCTGGTGTTGCTTGTCCACATGTGTCTTGCTTTTCCTGTCTCTGAAATGTTAGGGATATGGGAGACCATCTCTGGATCTAAATTGGGGGTGGGCCCAGTGGCCCTTATTAAAAATGACATTTGCCTCTGAAATTTGGCAACAAATGGCTAAATGCACCATAATTCTTTTGTGGCTAAATGGACTATATGTGTTGGGATAGTCAGTATCCTAATCCATCCTGAATATCCCAGCCATGGTTTAAATTTAAAAAATTATTATATTTTATATTATATTGAAAATATTCAAGACAAACTGGAACTGAAAGGCAGTAGCTTTTTTCTTCCTGACAGAATTTAAAGTTTATTTCCTGGACTGACTTCTGAAGTGATGAAATAATATTTGGATGCACCATGTGCTTTCCTTCCCTTTTGCTTAGACACTATCTTGATGACTAAAAGATTGTATGTACAGCGCTGTATAAATTTACAGCGCTTTATAAATAAAGGTTAATAATAATAATAATGAGGGCTATTTTCTATTTCAGGTGACCTTTGCAGATGTGGCAGTGTATTTCACAGAGGATGAATGGAATCTGTTGACCAAGAAACAGAAACTTTTGTACAATTATGTAATGATGGACAATTATGAGAATGTGGCTTCTGTAGGTAAGGAACTTGAATCCATTGCTCTTTCTATAAAGAATGAAGGCCCTTTTATACTATATTATCATGTCGCTTTGGTTCCATTAGAATTATAGAATCATAGAATTGGAATAGACCACAAGGACCAACCAGTTCAACCCCCTTCTGCCATGCAGGAATACACTTTTAAATCACCCCCAAGAGATGGCCATCCAGCATCTCTTTAAAGACTTCGAAAGAAGAGGACTCCACCAAACTCTAAGGGAGTATATTCCACTGTCAAAGAGCTCTTACTGTCACGAAGTTCCTCCTAATGTTTAGGTGGAACCTCTTTTCCTGTGGCTTGCATCCATTGTGGTGTCTCCTTTTTTCTGTAGCAGTAAAAGGCAAGCCTGCTCCTTGCGCAACATGACACCCTTTCAAATATTTAAACATGGATATCATATCCACTCTTTATCTTCTTTTCTCCAGGCTAAACACAACAAGCTCTCTAAGCTGCTCCTCATAGAGCTTGATGGTTTCCAGACCCTTCACCACCTCGGTTCCCCTCCTTTGGACATGCTCCAGTTTGTCAACATACTTTTTGAATTATGGGGCCAGAACTGGACACAGGATTATTCTAAGCGAGGCCTGACCGAAGCAGAATAGAGTGGCACTATTACTTCCCTTGATCTAGAAACTATTCTTGTAATGATGCAGCCTAGAATCACATAGGCCTTTTTAGCTGCTACATCACACTGTTGGCCCATGTTGAACTCGCAGTCTACTAGGAGTTATAGATTCCTTTCAAGCATAGTTTAATTGTGATTGCAACAGCCTGTAGAATATTTGAATATGTAGTTCAGTGAGACACTATTGCTCTCCAGTTTCTAAGGATTGTAAATACTCCATCCTAAACTGCCTATTCTAGAATTTTGTGGAAAGAAGCCTTTGAGATTAATGCTTTTCTCACCCAAATGGTACTCAGCACACCCCTGAGCAAGTTTCTTACCTTTTTTGGCGCCTCTTCCATTCTTTAAAGGCTCTGGAGTCTTCTTGGGGGAAAGACCTCTCTTGGGCCTGCAATGGCTCAGGGAGGAGCCAGTAGTGGCAAAATGGTCTCCACTTCCCCTAAGGGATGCTGTGGGATGCTGAGGGGCACAATATTATTTCATTCCGCCCCGGCAATACAATGTGGAGTTCCCCTGAGATCTCCTCCAAACTCCATCATGTTTTAAGGCTGCTCCCTGGCGCTTGACCGTCACCAAAATTGGAGTCCAGGTCCCAGCTCCTTTGCTCTGCATTTGCCAATGAATTATTTGTATATTGATTATCCCACGTTTCACAACAAATGGGCCTCAAAATGTCCCTTTTATGCATCACACTCTGTGGGTATGTGTCTGTGATAAAGAGACAGACAGAAAGTGAAAAATGGAAAGGCAGGGAAGAGATGCTGAAAATGAGATGCTGATGGGCAAGAAAGAAGGTTAGAGAGCAGAGGGAGAAAGTGATCAGGCCTCTGGGAGCCAGGAGGGGAAGGCAG
>NW_024804768.1:0-5057 GCF_019175285.1 Sceloporus undulatus
TGTCATGCCCAGCCTGGAAGATGGCTTGGAGGACTCAGAGGATGAGCTAGAGCCTCTGGGATCTGAACCTATAATGGAGGAGCCAGAGCCCCAGGGGCTTGAACCTGTAATGGAGGAGCCAGAGGCTGGCCCTAGTTCTGCTGGAGCAGAGTCTATGGCCCCTCCAGAGGTTCAGCAGTCAAGTTTGCCTGGTGCCGAGGCTGTGGACATGGAGGAGGATCTGGGCAGCGTGCCTACCTTCAATGAGCGTCGAGCAGAAAGAGAGGGCCTTCGAAGATCTCGGAGACTTTATCAGAAGCGTCTTCGTAATCAGGCACAGCTGAAGGCCAGCTCCTTGCCTTCTTAAGCACCTGGAGCATGTGTGGTTCTTTGCCAGTGGATATCTGACTCTTTTAGAGGAAAGACTCTGTCTCTGGCTCCTTGGCTTCTTGTCTTGACTACCCGGAAACCTGACCTTGGACTGCTTTATCTACCTGCCTATCTGTTACCCTGAACCTCGGACCGTCTGACAATTCTTCTGGTAAACCCTTTTGGCAAAGCTACTGCAACTCTCCAGGACTGTGTAGCTTACATTGACTTTGCTGTGCAGGGAGGGGGTTGTTTGTTTGAAAACTAGCTGCTTTATCAGCCCTTTGGCTGCTTTCCCGGACAGAATATCCACTGGCCTTGTAATTAGGCTGATAGCAGCATCATGGCAAACGAACAAGCTCTGGCCGAGATAATGCAGATGAATTTGCAGCTTTCTGCTCAGGTGCAGCAATTGATGCAGACTGTAGCTGCTATGCAGAATCAAGGGAACCCTTCTGCTCCTGAACGCCGACGGAAATGTTTTGCTTCCCTTCCTGATAAATTCCAGGGAGACACTACTATGCTGGACAGTTTTCTTGCTAATTGCAAGTTACATTTTAAGCTCCGGAGGGAAGATTTTCCTGATGATTCCCATAAGGTGGCTTTTATAATTAGTTTGCTTTCTGGGCCTGCCAGCAAATGGGCTACTCCTTACCTGAACCAGGACAGCCCCCTCCTCAATAGTCTGCAAGACTTTATTGCAGAAATGCAAGCCACCTGGGGGAATCCTGTAAAGGCTGAGTCTGCAGAACATCAGATCCAGGCTCTTCGCCAAGGGACAGGAACTGTAGCTGAGTACTCCACCAACTTCCGTTTGCTTGCTCAGGACTTGACATGGAATGATAGTGCTTTGCAGGCTCAGTTTCGGGCAGGGCTCTCTGAAGCCGTGCTGGATGAATTGGCACGCTCTGAGCCTCCTGATTCTCTGAGCTTGTTGATTGCACAAGCTACCCGATTGGACTGCCGCCTCTCTGCTCGTAGACAAGCTCGTCAGAATGCCCCTCCGCCTCCGCCGCGTCCTGCTCGACCAGTTCCTGCAGCATTACCTGTGGCTGTTCCCTCTCAGCCAACTGAGGAACCTATGCAGCTGGGAGGAGTACGACCACGGCTCACCGCTACAGAGAAGGAGCGCAGGAGGAGGGAGGGTCTTTGCCTATACTGCGGCCTCCATGGACATTTTGCTCGGGAATGCCCTGCTAAGGGACGCCGACCTACCCCACAGGGAAACGGATCCTCCCAGGTGTAGAGAGGGTTCACCACCTGGGATTGTCCCTCGAACCCACTTCATCCACATCAGCTTCCAGGAAGGACCCTTTGCTAGTGGCCGCCAACCTGAGGCTCCCCTCCATGGAGCTCCTTCCTGTGGGAGCCATGATCGACTCCGGAGCTTCCAGCTGTTTTATGGATCTGAGCTTTGCTCAACGTCATCACATCCCACTGGAGACTCTGGCTGAGCCCAGGCCGGTGGAGACTATCGATGGACGGCTCCTCCGGTCTGGGCCTGTGACGCACCAGACCCCTGTGCTCCACCTCGAGATCCAGGGCCATGTGGAGCAGATCCGGTTCTTGCTGGCCGCAGTCCCGCACTTCCCTTTGGTTTTGGGCATGTCGTGGCTCTCGCAGCACGACCCACATATCTCCTGGTCTCGGAGGGAACTTCTTTTTGGCTCGGAATATTGTCAGGAGCACTGTTGGCCAGACCGGATCCCGGCTGCAGTGGCTGCAGAGGCCCAGGAGTGTTCGGTGGTGTTGCCAGAGAAATACCGGGACTTTGCCGATGTTTTTGATAAGAAGGAGGCAGACCGGCTCCCTCCACACCGCCCTTATGACTGTGCCATCGACCTGGTGCCGGGGGGCCCCTATTCCAGCGGGGCGACTCTACTCCCTCTCGGAGCCTGAGCTGGCAGCTCTGAGGGACTTTCTGGAGAAGAATCTTCAGAGAGGGTTCATCCGCCCCTCCAAGTCCCCTGCTGGGGCCCCTGTACTGTTCGTGCGCAAGAAGTGCGGGGAGTTGCGCCTCTGCAACGATTACCGGGCCCTCAACAAGATCACCATCCGGAACCGGTACCCCCTGCCTTTGATCCCAGAGCTGCTGGAGCGGTTGCGCCACGCCAAAGTGTTTACCAAGTTGGACCTCCGTGGGGCGTACAATTTGGTGCGGATCCGGGCAGGAGACGAGTGGAAGACAGCCTTTCAGACCCGGTATGGGCATTACGAGTACACCGTGATGCCCTTTGGACTATGTAATGCTCCGGCTGTTTTTCAACATTTTGTGAATGATGTCTTCCGGGACTATTTGGACCATTTTGTTATAATTTACTTGGATGACTTTTTGATTTACTCTCCGAGCCAGGCTGCCCATGATGCCCACGTCCGTGCTGTTCTCCAGAGGCTCCGGGAGCACAGGCTTTATGCGAAGTTGGAGAAGTGCGCCTTCGACCTCCGCGAGGTGGACTTCCTGGGCTACCGTGTCTCTGCTCAAGGTGTGGCCATGGACACATCCAAGGTGGAGTCGGTGCTATCTTGGCAACCTCCTCGCAACAGGAAGGATGTCCAGAGGTTCCTAGGGTTTGCGAACTTCTATCGGAAGTTCATCAAGGACTATGCCACCCTAGTGAGCCCTATCTCTCGACTGTTGCGAGGGAAGACCCGGTTCGAGTGGACAGCTGCTGCACAGAAGTCCTTCGAGGTCCTGAAGGTGAAGTTTACATCAGCCCCGATTCTGCAACACCCTGACCCGCGCACACCATTTGTCCTGGAAGCAGATGCCTCTGATGTTGCCATAGGGGCTGTATTGCTTCAGCCAACGGGGCCCAAGGCGCACCTGTTGCCCTGCGCCTTTTATTCCCGACAGCTCACCACCCCAGAGCTTAATTACACCATCTGGGAGAAGGAGCTGTTGGCAATCAAGGCGGCCTTTGAGACCTGGCGGCATTTGCTGGAGGGAGCGGCTCACCCAGTCCGGGTGCACACGGATCACCGGAACTTGGAGCACCTACAGACAGTGAGGAAGCTCTCTCAGAGGCAGCAGCGATGGTCATCGTTCTTTGCCCGCTTCAACTTCCAGCTTCAATATGTGCCTCGAGCCCAGAACCGACAGGCTGACGCTCTCTCCCGGAAGCCAGAGTATGACACAGACCCAGAGGGGGAGATTCTGTCCACCATTCTGCGCCCAGAGAACTTCGCCGCTGCTCTGAGGGAGGCTACATTGCTGGATCAGATCCGGAAACTCCAGGGCCAGGACCCATTTGTGGCACAGCATTCGGCGGAGGGGGACACCTCTCCCTTCGTGATGCGGGATGGCTTGCTTTACCACCGGGATCGCCTTTATGTGCCAGCGGGTCCTTGTAGAGAGACGGTCTTGCAGCTTTGTCATGACTCGAAATCTGCTGGGCATTTTGGCTTTTGTAAAACCCTGCACCTCCTCACCCGGGAGTTTTGGTGGCCTCGAGTCCGGGCAGAGGTGGCTCAGTACGTGGCCACTTGCCCAGTGTGTCACCGGGCTAAAGACCATAGGGGACGACCTGCAGGCTTGTTGCTGCCGTTGCCAACACCAGCAGGGCCTTGGAAACTAGTATCTATGGACTTTATCACGGATCTGCCCCCCTCTGCTGGTTGCACTACCATTTGGGTGGTGGTGGACCTTTTTTCCAAGATGGCCCACTTCGTACCCTGTGTTGGGCTCCCCACGGCGAAGGAGACGGCCCGGATGTTCATCCAGCATGTCTTCCGGCTTCATGGCCTTCCCGAGGGTGTGATTTCAGACCGCGGTACCCAGTTCACCGCCCGCTTCTGGACCAGCTTGCTCCGCCTCCTGGACATCGCGCCTCACCTGTCCTCGGCACATCACCCTGAGTCAGATGGTCAGACGGAGAGGACCAATGGGACCCTGGAGCAGTATCTCCGCTGCTATGCCAGCTACCGGCAGGACAACTGGGTCGACTTGCTCCCGCTGGCCGAGTTCGCCTACAACAACTCGGTCCATGCCTCAACCCAGCAGACCCCCTTCTTTGCCACTGGGGGCTTCCATCCTCGAGGATTCCCTGCTGTGGCTCCTGTCTCAACGGTCCCAGCGGCAGATCAGTGGCTCCAGGAACTCCGAGCGGCACAGTCCCTGTTGAAAGAACAGCTTGAGGTAGCCAAGGAGGCGTATAAACGGGGAGCGGATCGGCGACGTCAAGAAGGTCCACCGTTGCAGGTGGGGGATTCAGTCTGGCTGTCCACAAGACACCTTCCTCTGCAGCGGTCGTGTCGCAAGTTGGATGCCCGGTTCGTGGGGCCATATAAAATTGTGGCCCAGATTAATCCTGTGGCTTTTCGGCTCCAGCTTCCCCGGACATGGCGGATCCACCCAGTCTTCCACCGCTCCTTGCTGCTCCCTGCCTCAGGGGTTCGGCCGGATGCGGGTTCAACTCCTCCGCCTGATCCAGTCCTGGTGGATGGGGAAGAGGAATTCGAGGTGGCTGAGATTTTGGACTCCCGTCGACATCGAGGTCGCCTCCAGTATCTTATTGACTGGGTTGGCTATGGGCCAGAGGAGCGCTCCTGGGAGGATGCCTTAGATGTTCATGCCCCTCGTCTGGTTCAGGCCTTCCATCGTCGTTTCCCTGACCGGCCTCGTCCTCCTCAGGGTGAGAGGGAGATTGATGAGAGGGGGAGTAATGTCATGCCCAGCCTGGAAGATGGCTTGGAGGACTCAGAGGATGAGC
>NW_024804769.1:0-5057 GCF_019175285.1 Sceloporus undulatus
ACATTTATAAGCTTGCAAAGGCAACCGTATAGATGACTGGAAATTTTCATGTACATTATTGATATTCCCATGACTTCATTTAGTATGTACTGTATTTTAACAGTCAACAATAGAGCCGTTAATTGATTCCTCTTTAGTCAGCCCCTCTACATAAAATGCACCAAAAGGGATGCATCTCATCCTGGGAAGTGCAGTCTCCAACAGTCCTGCAGCTGGAACCGTAT
Organism: Sceloporus undulatus; assembly: GCF_019175285.1. Lineage (NCBI taxonomy): Eukaryota > Metazoa > Chordata > Lepidosauria > Squamata > Phrynosomatidae > Sceloporus > Sceloporus undulatus. The sequence goes on from NW_024804769.1 coordinate 225, forward strand.
CTCTCTCAGTTGCTCAAGGCTGTTTCTCAACGGTCAGGACTCTGTAGTAGGGCTGTAGTAGGGTCCCAATCTGCTCCTGTCAGTCCCATAGATATTGATCTGCTCATTTTGTATTGATTTTGTGCTGCCTATGTGTTGAAGGCAATGGTTTGATGGGGAGAAAATATTAATATCTTTTACTATTGATTGTATTGAGGTAGAGGGATCAGGTTTCTACTTTCAATAGAAGCTTCAGGATACTTTTTAGGTGTTGTTAAGGTTTGGAAATCATGTTTGGGCTCCCTTCCGACTTTGGAACCCTTTCATTCTCCATTAAGGGTTCCCTGAAGGTCTCCAACTGACAAATGCTGAGGCAGAGGCGGCCATTTTGTGTTCCGGTGGCCATTTTGTGCTGTTTGTGACTGTGGGAATAATGTTCCAGAACCTTCTTTGAGGCCTCTTCAGTTGAACTGAGAGGCTCCTCTTTCTCTCCCTGAGGCGAAGGAGACCAGGCTCCTTGGGCCAAAAGGAAGGAAGTGTGTCCCTTTGTGTGTCTTTTCTGAGAGGATTTTCTTACACAGCTCTGCTTCTACTGTGGAACATGAGTTTTAAAAGAGATTAGAAATGGGAAGGATAGTTTTACTAGAAGTCTGGTCATTATTCCCAAACATCAGGCTTTGGCTTCTAAGAGGAGGCTTGCCCCCCCCCCCCAAAAGGCCAAACGTAGCTCCTTTGGGAGGCTTTAAAAGTCTCCCCAGTTTCCTTATTAAGAGATTTTCAGGGAAGAAGGAAGGAGGCAGACCAGACCATCTCATATTATTACCAAATAAACATAGAAACAAACAAGAACAACAAAAATAAGGATTAGACAGAAAAGTAAACTGCTTATTTTTTTTAAAAGGAAAACCATTATTAGGAAGGTAAAAACAAGACTTGGGTGCTTGTTCCCTTTTAAAACCGACTCAGGCTGTATCTGCACTGCAGAAATAATCCAGTTCAAAACCACTGGAGGTTTCAGCAGATGACTTATTAATTTTTTATTTATTTATGATGCACTCAGTGCACATCTAGCTATGGGGACATAACCAGGGCCCTCTCCAATTCCCCATCCCCTCATCCTTCACCACTCTAATAAGGAATGGAGTATCTGTTGTGTAGGGGAGCTGCGGTGAATCTGTGCTAGGTCCAGGGGGCTTTGTTTGAAGCAGAGGGAGGAAGGGGATGCCCACCTCTGCATCAGCCCAAAGGAGGCATATGTCACTAGTGTATCTCACTAGTAGGATGTTGTTCTCTTTAGTCAACATTATTTCCTCTTCTAGATCAGTGCAAGTGCAAGACCACCAGGACCCCTGCCCACCTGATGGTTGACACAGAGGCCAAGCGGAGCGAGTTGGGTTCCAAGAGAAAGAGGATGCAGAAGTACAAGAACTCTTTGGTGAGTCGAGGTTCTTGACTATTAGTTTCATCTGTGTCACTGCTGGGCCAGTTCATGAAAGCAAGCGGAGAACATACTCTCCCAATTTAGCAGAGACAGTCCTGGTTAATCCCCTGTCACCCCACTTTTTCAGGGGCTTTAAAAAATGTCTCGGTTGCTCTCTCCTCCTCCCACTTTCCCCCTTCTCAGCTCACTTCAGTTCCCGAGTGCCATTGAGTTTGCCCCCCATCAACTCAAAAGTGGGGAGAGTAGAGGAAAGAAGGAAGCAGGATATTGCCCTTCCCAGGAGGCTGAAGCAAAAGCAAAATGACGTGCCCTTCCTATCTTGTGTGATCTTTCTCATAAACAACTTTGGCCATCTTCACCGCCTTCTGGATTGCTTCTCCACATGTGTCTTGCTTTTCCCATCTGTAAAATGTTGGGGGATATGGGAGAATGTCTCTGGATCTAAATTGGGGGTGGGCCCAGTGGCCCTTATTAAAAATAACGTTTGCCTTGGAGGTTTGGCAAGAAATGGCTAAATGCACCATAATTCTTTTGTCGCTAAATGTACTATATATTTTGGGATAGTCGGTATCATAATCCAACCTCAATATTCTAGCCATGGCCTAAATTATATTGTGTATTATATTGAAAGGACTCGAGGCAAACTGGATCTCAAAGGCAGTAGCTTTTTCCTTGCTGACAGAATTTAAAGTTTATTTCCTGGACTGAATTCTGAAATCATGAAATAATGTTTGGGATGAACCATGTGCTTTCCTCCCCTTTTGCTTAGTCACTCTCTGGATGAGGTCTATTTTCTATTTCAGGTGACCTTTGCGGATGTGGCAGTCTATTTCACTGAGGAGGAATGGAAACTGTTGACGAAGAAACAGAGACTGATCTACAGTTATGTGATGATGGAGAATTATGAGAATGTGGCCTCTGTGGGTAAGGAACCGTATTCCATTCCCCTTTCTATGAAGACTGAGGTCCCTTTTATGGTTAATTATCACGGTGCTATGATTCCACTAGAATTACAGAATGATAGCATTGGAATAGACCACAAGGGCCATCCAGTTCAACCTTCTTCTGCCATACAGGAATACACATTCCAAGCCTCTGTTTAAAGACCTCCAAAGAAGAGGACTCCACCAAACTCTAAGGGAGTATATTCCACTGTCGAAGAGCTCTTACTGTCCCAAAGTTCCTTCTAATGTTTAGCTGGCACCTCTTTCTCTGTGGCTTGCATCCATTGTGGTGTCTCCTTTTTTCTGTAGCAGCAGAAAGCATGCTTGCTCCATCCTCAATACAACTCTTTCCGATATTTAAACATGGATATCATACCCACTCTTAACTTTCTTTTCTCTAGGGTAAACATTCCCAGCTGGTTAAGTCACTCTTCATAGGGCTTGATGGTTTCCAAATCCTTCACCACTTTGGATGCCCTCCTCTGGGCATCTTCAAATTGTCAACATCTTTTTTGAATTGTGGGGTCCTGAACCGGACACAGGATTATTCCAAGAGAGGCCTGACCAAAGCAGAATAGAGTGGCACTATTACTTCCCTTGATCTAGAAACTATTCTTGTATTGATGCAGCCTAGAATCACATTGGCCTTTAGGAGTCCTAGATCCCTTTCAAGCGTAGTTTAATTGTGATAGCAACATCCTGTAGAATATTTGAATTTGTAATTTAGTGAAGCACTATTGGAGAGACACCAAAGGAGAGGGGCCTTGGGGATTGGGAGGCAGCCATGAACCTGACAGATTTTAAGAACTGGTTTGAGGACTCTGAGAATCGGCTCAAATCTTTTCCCCCCCCAGACATATTTAGGGGTTCCATTTAGCAATTATGAATAATATTTATGAAGGGAGGAAAGGGGGACACAAAACCTGCTTTTGCTCTAATTTTTCTTTTCCTACCTGAGCTTGCTTAGTTTCATGGTGGATGGAACAAAGAGGCCCTTTGTTGCCCAAAATGCTGGAGTCTGGGGCGGACATTGCAAGTGCTGTGATTTTAAAGGAATTTGGTACTTTGCTGAAAGCAGACATATAATTTGGTTGGGGCAAGAGCGATCTTGGGATTCAGCCCAACTATACCAGGCCTGGAAGCACAGAGAACTTCACAGGCATTTGAAATAGGTTTTTATTTTATTTATGGGAAAAGCAAAATAGACGTATACATACGTATATACAGATATAGGTGTTCACACACACACACACAAAAGAACTAGGTAACAAAGGTGGGAGTGGTGAATGGCATGAGGCTTTGCTAATGGTAAAACTTTACCTAGATGGATCTTGATTACAATTGCCGAGGGTCCAGAATAAGGAGAGAAGTCAGTAACTCTAATGCAAGTGAGGCTGGTGAGTGTAGTGAAGTGTTTAGCAATGTAAATTACGTTGTAATTGGACTGACGTCATAGAACAGACAGTCAGGGCAGATATTTATACTGTGGTTGTTTCTTTGGATCAGAAACCGAATGTTCAAAAAGGTTTAAATTGCTTTAGAAAGATTCCTGGGGGAGAGAATGATTTGAAACCAAATTGAATGCAATGGGTGCTTGATGAAAATATCTCAGACAAAAAGGATTAGCACAATGGCTCTTGGTTCTTCTTGGCCCTGAATTCCAATCCTGCCTGGCTCTGAATTCTGATCACATTCACAAGCCAATATACAGCATAATCTGAGGGTAACGCTCCCAGATGCAGCTCAAGAATAACATAGCAGAGTACGGAAGCAAATATCCAAATATAGATATTGGCAATGCACTGACCACTTTTCACTTAAAAATAAGACACAAACACAGTTGATTTCATTGAAATACTTGGAAGTTCTCTATCTTGAGTTGCAAAATAATACAAATATTTGCAAGCTCTCCTCTCTGACTTCCATCAGCTTCACCATCTCTTGCTCACACAACTCCAATCCACATCAGTCCACATGTGAGCTGTATACTCTATTGGTTGTGAGTCATCTCCTGGAGCCAAACAGCATGAAGTGACCTCTGCAGTTATCTTGCATCATGCCTTGGGCTCTGACTCAGGACTCTATGGCAGTCTCACAGGATATGATGCCGCCTATCAATCAAAGTATTTTTGAACATGGTTAATGGAATATTTTTTCAACAGTCCTTTGACTATCTGCTTCCACTCATTCCCTCAAGGCAGTCCCCATTCTTTGCTAGCTCCTATGAGTAAGGATATGATCGCTCCATGGATTTAGGGGCATAAGCAGCAGGGCCATGCTTGGGTTTCTCACAGCAACTTTATTAATTTAATCTCAAATAAGGAGGGGTTAATAAGGGTTAAAACAAAGGGTAACACCCTCCTCTCTTAACTCTGATTTCCAGTCTCATCTGTTATTGTCCTTCTTTGCAGAAAAACATTTGATTCATGAGAGAGTCCACACAGGAAGGAAGTCACATAAATGCCAGCA
>NW_024804770.1:0-5056 GCF_019175285.1 Sceloporus undulatus
TCCTTACCCACAGAGGCCACATTCTCGTAAGTCTCCATCATCACATCCTTGTACATAAGTCTCTGCTTCTTTGTCAGCAGTTTCCATTCATCCTCAGTGAAATATACCGCCACTTCTGCAAAGGTCACCTGCAATAAAAAATATCCCTCATCCAGAGAATGACTAGTAAAAGGGGAAGGAGAAGCAAATGATGCATCCCAAAAATTATTTGATCACCTCAGAATTTAGTCCAGGAAATAAACTTTAAATGTTGTTAGCAAGAAAAAAGCTACTGCCTTTGGGGTCCAGTTTGTCTCAAATTCTTTCAATGTAATATACAATATAATCAACAATATAATTTAGATCTTGGCTGGGATATTAATGATAGATTAGACTACTGACTATCCCGTCACGTATAGTACATTTAGCCTCCAAAGATTATAGTGCATTTAGCCATTTGTTGCCAAATTTCAGAGGTGAATGTCATTTTTAAAAAGCAGTTCTGGGCAGCACTGTGGGCTTGAGGGATAGGGGACCACCCCCAATTTAGATCTAGAGACATTCTCCCATATCCCCCAACATTTCACAGATGGAAAAAACAAGATACATGTGGACAAGGAACAGCAGAAAGTGGTGAAGATGGACAAAGTTGTTTATGAAGAAGATCACAGAAGTGGGAAAGGGCACAACAGTTTGTTTTTGCCTCAGACGCCTGGCAAGGGCAAGTCCCTGCCCCCTTCTTTCTTCTCCAACCCCCACTTTTGAGATGATGGGCTGCAAACTCCTTGGCAATCATTATGCAGAAATTGTAATGAGCTGAAGAATTGGGAAAGTGGGAGGAGAAGAGAGAAACCAGGACATTTTAAAAGCCCTTGAAATATTGGGATGACAGAGGGTTAAGCAGGACTGTCTCTGCCAAACTCAGACAGTACTTTATTTGCTTCCTTTCATAAATTGGCCCAGCAGTGACCCAGATGAAGCTAATAGGATAGTGACTCACCAAAGAGTTATTGTACCTCGGCAGCCTCTTTCTCTTGGAGCCCAACTCCCTCCGCTTGGCCTCTGTGTCGGCCATCAGGTCTGCGGGGGGGGGGGGCTGGTGGTCCTGCCCTTGGGTCACTTCCAGAAAGAGAGGCCTCAAAGCCGTGTACAAGGAGGCCCAGATGAAGGTCCTGAGAAAAGGGACCAGGGTTAGGATTGGCTTGGCAAGAAACCCTGCAGCACTCAAAGACACAGAGAACAGCATCCTGCTGGTGACACACGCAGATGACATATGCCTCCGTTGGGCCAATGCAGAGGAGGGCATTTGCTTCCTAGCCCGATTCCACATGGAGCAACACTGGAGCATAGAGGGTTCTGCTGGGTCAGGCTATCTGGCCTAGTGGCCTCCCATTCTCCCATTGGCCAAAGGAGTTGCCCTCCATCCCCCAAGGATGCTCCTGGTCAAGCAGAGCAGGAAAGGAGCTCTCTCTTCTCTGGTTGCCCCCCTTCCATGGGATCAAGCCCTCCTCCCCAATTCCCATGGCAGCCTTCTGCATGCAAAGAAGTCACAATTCTGAGAGTGTCTCTGCCCATGTGGAGAGTGACTATTTTCCACACTGTTGCCTGGCCATCTTGGCTTGGGAATGTCCTGTTCTAGCCACAAGTAGGACTAAATCTTAGCCTGTATCGAATCCTATACTTGGTCCTGATCAGAGTAGAATCATTCAGTCTCTTGGATTTACCTATAGATCGACTCACCTGTCAATTATGGGTTCAGTGGGTCTATTCTAGGGTTAACCACCAGGATTCATGACTCCCCAGACTTTAAATGCAGATAAGTTGCAATAGAATGTAGAAAATATATATACAGAATTATGCACTGTATAAAAATCATTGTATGTACTTTAGTTTCAATAAATATTATTTCTAAAAAAGACTTTAAAGGCAGGAATGTTAATTTTTCCATGCTGCGTCATCATCACTGAGGAGAATTTGATTTCTCTTTCATGCAGAGGAAGAGGAGGAGGAGGAGGACCACCTTCTTTATGGAAAGATTAAAGAGCAGATCATTAAACAGAGAGTCTGTGGACATCTAGAAAGCAATGCCATAATCACAAAAAGTCAATATTAGTTTCAGAGAAAGAAGTCATGCCTGATAAATCTAATTACGGTAGATGATCCTGCTAGATGAAGGGAATGCTATGGATGTAGTATATCTTGATTTCAGTAAGGGTCCCCATGTCATTCTTGCAAAGAAGTGATTTTGGGCTGCATCAATAGAAGTATAATGTCTAGATCAAGGGAAGTAATAGTGCCATTCTATTCTGCTCTAGTTAGGTCCCACCTGGAACATTTTGTCCAGTTCTGGGCACCACAATTCAAAAAGGATGTTGAGAAACTGGAGTGTGTCTAAAGGAGGGCAACTAAAGTGGTGCAGGATTTGGAAAATTCATTGTATGTACTTTAGATTCAATAAAAAATATTTTTAAAACAGACTTTAAAGGCAGGAATGTTAATTTTTCCATGCTGCGTCATCATCACTGATGAGAATTTGATTTCTCTTTCATGCAGAGGAAAAGGAGGAGGAGGAGGAGGAGGAGGAGGACCACTTTCTTTATGGAAAATTAAAGAGCAGATCATTAAACAGAGAGTCTGTGAGCATCTAGAAAGCAATGCCATAATCACATAAAGTCAATATTAGTTTCAGAGAAAGAAGTCATGCCTGATAAATCTAATCTGAGTAGATGCTCCTGGTAGATGAAGGGAATGCTATGGATATAGTATATCTTGATTTCAGTAAGGTTCCCCATGCCATTCTTGCAAAGAAGCGATTTTGGGCTGCATCAATCAAGGGAAGTAATAGTGCCACTCTATTCTGCTCTGGTCAGGTCCCACTTGGAACATTTTGTCCAGTTCTGGGCAGCACGGTTCAAAAAGGATGTTGAGAAACTGGAGTGTGTCCAAAGGAGGGCAACTAAAGTGGTGCAGGATTTGGAAACCATGCCCTATGAGGAATGACTTAGGGAGCTGGGGATGTTTAGCCTGGAGAAGAGAAAGTTAACAGGTGATATGATAGCTGTGTTTAAATTTTTGAAGGGATGTTATACTGAGGAGGGAGCAAGCTTGTTTTCTGCTGCTCCAGCGAACAGGACCCAGAACAACAGATGCAACTACAGGAAAGAAATTCCACCTCTACATTAGGAGGAACTTCCTGACAGTAAGGTCTGTTTGACAGTGGAACACACTTCTTCCTTGGAGTATAGTGGAGTCTCCTTCCTTGGAGGTCTTTAAGCAGAGGCTGGGTGGCCATCTGTCGGGGATGCTGTGGTTGTGATTTCCTGCATGGCAGAAGGGGGTTGGACTGGATGGCCCTTGTGGTCTCTTCCAATTCTACGATTCTATGATTCTATGAATAAATGTATGTATATACCATCTTTCCAAAAAGATCAAAGCAGTTTAAAAATTGACAATTACAAGATTTCTGTGTTTGTGTGTGTCAGTCATAGCAGGAGCATGAGGTATGTACCTCCTTCCTCTGCTTGCTAAAGCCACACAGAAATTGAGGTATGTACATTTGTGTGCATTGTTTCTGAACGGATCTATTGTCAAAATCACAATTTCTTCACTTTTCCTTGTATATTTTTTAAAAAGATGCACACTGCTGAATATGTTGCACTTATACAACAAAAATCTATAAAGGTATAGGTTTATGAGTGAAGATTGCATCCTGGATTATGCTCATTTTGGGAAGTGAAGACCTATGTAAATTCATTTTGGAAACCCAGTGAAACAAGTATCTCACAAAGCTCTAGTAAACAACACATACACACATTGCCCACACAAAGAACTCACTGGCGCACTGTGTGTCTGGGGTCTGGAAATCTCACTTCCACTTTCTGGGAAGACAATGCTGCCACAGACTGAATTTGGGGCTTTATGGATGCAAAGCATGGGCTCAGTCTCTCAGCTGCAACACGTCCACACAATCCTGGGCTGAAACATTTAAACAAAGGTCCTCTTTCAGCTCCAGGAATAAAGGCCTACCTTCAGTACAAAGACCCTGATTCCTGCAGCCCCAGAAAGGCCTCTTCTGCAGTCCTTTATGGCCAGAGCTTCCCTGGGTCAGAGGCCGTCTCCTCAGGCATAGAGAAGGGTTGCTCTGAGTGCGAAGGAGGAGGAGGTCCACAGGGCTGAGGGAGGGAAGGCAATGGGAAAAGGTCAGTGCCAATGGCCATGGAGGGCAGAAGGTGACAATGCCTAGGAAACTACTCCTCTGAGTCACAGCCATAGTAACTCCTGGTAGTAAATAGTCCAGGGGCTGAGGGGGTCTCCTTTCCCAAAGTGGGGGGTAAGGACCAGTTCCCATGGGACTGTGGCCCCATGACCTCTGAGCAAATCTATGGGAGACGCTGCCTCAAAGCGCATGGGAGGAGTCTCCGGCTGGATGGCCATCTTTTCGGAGGACTTGGAGGGCAGAATGGGGCTGACTGTTTGGCCCTTGGGGCTCCCTTCCAGCCCTAGGAGCCTATGAAGCCTACCTTACAAGGTTGTTGTGGGAGTTAATAACAAGGCAATTACAACACAAGAATGACCACCTTTTAGCAGCTTACAATAAATACAGTATATCCATACAATACAATAACAACATATTTCATTATCTCCCAAACCCTTCCTAACACTCCCATCCAAAATAAAATGCCATTAAATTACTGGACAGTTATTAAAAACAGGGATAGTAGTCAAAGCCTGAGGTTTGTGAATAATAATAATAATAATAAGGCTTGTATTAAAACTCTCCTTCCCATTTCTGATCCCATGTTCCCCGGAAGGAGCACAACTGTATGAGACACACACAAGACCCACAAAGAGACACACTTCCTTCCTTTTGGCCCAAGGAGCCTGGCCTCCTTCTGACTCTGGAGCCTCAGGAGAGAAATAGAAGCCTCTGTTCAAATGAGGCCTCAGAGAAGGTTCTGGAACATTATTCCCCACAGTCACAAGAAGCACAAAATGGCTGCCAGAACAGGAGGCAGGAACTGGGAATCCAGCCAATCAGGGCTAGGGATGGTGAGAGGGACTGGGATTCCAGCCAATC
>NW_024804771.1:0-4875 GCF_019175285.1 Sceloporus undulatus
TGTTATGCCCAAGATTGTAAGGGCAACCTGTTTATCCTGAGAGCGTGTAATGAAAACCTCTCCCTCCATGGACCTATTCACAGCAAGGCTGAGAAAGACACTGAGACACCAAATTTGGTTTTAAACACCATGCATGTAACATTTATTGAATCACACAAGTAACACAACCATTGATTATCAAGAGCTCTTTCACTCACACATTCATACAATACTCACACACACTTTCCTTCCGCCGAACATTGATCAGTTGTTCTCGAAGGCTGAGGATGACACCGTTGCCGCGGTAGATGCCAACAAAATGGAGATGAAAGTCCAGGGTCTTTATACTTTTTCTTCTCTCTGGCTTTTGGCTGCTGAAGTCTTGCAATATTGCAGCCCATTACTCAACTTCCTCTTTTGGGAGGACAGACAGGTTGTTCAGATCAGTCCGTGTTCAAAGCAACTCGTTCTGTTCAAAGTTCTCCATTGTCCTGTCAGTTCCTCATCATGGCGACTCAGGAGTTAAGGTCCTTCCCGGTCATGGTTCGTCACACCTGGACGGCACTCCGCTTCAGCTTCCAAGTTTTCAGACTTTCCTCGCCTCGGTTGCCAAATACTTTCGTCACATCAATGCTCTGCGCGGAACCATCTTGTTTGGTCCTTTAGCTATGTTTAAAGCACAATCCCTTGGTTCTTCGGTTCTTCAGCTCTGGGTTTAAGTCAGAACTCACTCATTCATCCTACATACACCCCCTCTTGATAATCAATTAATTCAAAATTGATTGTCACAAAGTTATTGCTATAAAAGGTTACATAAGCTGGTTACATAAATTGGTTGAATGTAATAATGAGGTATGTGTGATAATACTATGAGGTATATTGTGAGAAAAGGAAAGAAAGAAAGAAAGAAAGAAAGAAAGAAAGAAAGAAAGAAAAGAAAACAATAACACACATAATCATGGTTCATAATTCAGATTCATCTTCTTTCTTCTTAAGTATCACTGAAACGATACTAAGTTGACACATACAAATTAGAATTGGAAAACAACAGGTTATCACACAAATCATAACCAGCACCATAGCTATTACTGTAATAATTTCTTTTATCCACACCGCAGATGGCCACAAATCACTTAGCCATCCGAAAAGAGACCAATTCCCTTCTATTCCTTTATCTCCTTCAATATCATTTTACAAAAAAAAAACCTCCTTTTGCAGCTAACAAATAATCTAAGGCTAATCTCTGCTGCATTATCATTTGACTTAATTCTTCAATTTCAAATTGTAACATTCATACTATTTATCCAGTAGCATTTATTGAATTTTCCAGTCCGTAGGCAAGTCACAGTATGCTCTTCCAATTTTCTTGTGCTATCATTCCCAGATATGCTCCCAAAGTGAGAATTCCTGTGAAAGCTCCTTTGACAGCCCTCCCAATTGATGTACCATCTGACAATCGATATCTATGATCACAGTGTCAGAACAATCTGGTCCTAAAACCCCACCATAGGCATCCCGCTTTCGCCTAACTTGGAGATCCTGAGACTTATATACAAGAACTGGAAAAATCAAGTATCCCACCCCTACACATTGATAGGTTCTTGGATGAAAATTGGTAGTCCATTTGTCAAAGAAGAACCATATGTTCAGGTCTCGAGGTTGCCAACCAGAACATATGCTTCCCTGTCCCAACCCAAACATAACACTCCCATTTACACGAAACATTGGGTATTTTGGATACCTCTCATTCAATTCAGTTTGATTTAAGTCTTCTGGCATATAACTTTGATTATAAGTTTTATACAAATAAAATTTATTCATAGGTTCTGGATCCTGAAGGGGCTAAGTCCGATTTGCCCCTTGGAGGTCTTTCCAGCTGTTGTTTCCTCTGGTTTAATCCTAGAAAAGAAAATATATAACCAAACAAACTTGTTATTTTTCAACTCAATATACTTTTATCTGGTTTCAGTGGACCCATTTTGGTTTTCCATCTTTTTCAATTAAATAATTGGTAGGCCATATATGATCCAGTATGATATATGGCCCCTTCCACTTGGGTCTCAGAGCATGCTCTTTTGGTCCCAAATGGAGGTACAACACTTGAGTTCCAAATGGTATCATTTCTTTTAACTCATCATTTTTTTTTCCATTTCTCATATGGTCCAACTCTACAGTTTCATTTGTTCTTACTATATTTGAGTTCATACAAATTGCATGTTTTGATTGCAAATAGGGTTACTAATTTTTCCCCCTTTTTTCAGTCTGTTTTAATGCCATCAATTTTATCTGCCACATTGATTCTTTTATTTTATAATCCAAAATTTTATATCCTGACTAAAAATCTGTATGAACCCAACATTTCAGTCTTTTTATTTTTCAAAAATATTTTTCTATAGTTCCCATATAAAGCTAATACAAACTAATGATGTAGGTGCACCCACATCTCAGGTTTAGCAACAGCTCAGGTTCAGCACAGCAGCAGCAACAGCAAGTATAACCAGGAGCTGAAAATCAGGAATAGCTGAGGCAAGAAGCAAGCAGGAAGCAAGCAGGAAGCATTTTGGAGGACATGGAAACTGAATGATTGAATTGACTGTATTTGAGTAAGAAGCTCTAATGGAACTATCAAATGGGTTATACAGTATCCAAGACAGAAAAATATCTTTTGCATTCTAAACAAAACCTGTTGAGGCAACAATAGATCAGATGTCCCGGTACCTTCTATATTCTGAAAAGAACATTATAATGAGCAAATACAAAAATACAAAAGAAAGAACAAAAAAAAGTGAAAATTCTGTATATGCATCTTTAAAACCGAATATGGAGCCTCTGCTCCCTTGTCTTGAACTTTATCCAAATAGGAAATCACACACACAAAACCTTTAAATTATACCATCCATATAAATATTTTACAATTTCAAATAACTGTCTATATTTTAGCATCTTATGCCTTCATATCATTATTAATATTTCCCTTTTTTCCCCTCTTGTTTCTGATGCGATTGTCTTATCTTCATATCCTGAAATGAGCAGCAATTTAAAATAGGATTTGTCCTACTCACAGCATATATCAAAGGAAAGGGGGAACACACGCAAACCTATAAACTCACACGCTCACACACTGTAGCCGGCTAACTTCACACACTCACACACACAGCCACACAGTCATTTTCTCAAGGTAAAACATAATACACTCGTCCCCCGGGTTACGAAATTAATTCGTTCCGGCGCCATTTTCGTAACCCGGAAGTTTTTCGTTAGCCGAATCCCCATAGGCGCTAATGGGGAAAAGCCGCGGCTCCGCCGCGGCTCCATTTTAGAAAGCGCCAGCGTTTTTTCGTAACCCGGGTAAACCTTCGTAACCCGGAAATAATTAATTAATATTTTTTTTTTCGTAACCCGGAAATTTCGTATCGCGGCGCGTTCGTATCCCGGGGTACCAGTGTACTCTAGAGTCAATTTTTAAACCAAGCCCATGGTTTTTCATATATCAACAACACAAAAGCAATTCCAATAAATAACATAAAATACACACATGTCCATTTTTAAATTCTCTACCACAGACCCACATTTATGACACAGTTTGTTAGAAACACACACAGAGACAAAAAAAAACAGCCTTTTATTCATTATATAAAAACACTTATACTAAAGGCAAAGACAAACCAAGTTCAAATGAGGATTCTGTTTTTATTTTATTCTTCTAACCACCATTTAAAAAAACTTTATATATTAGCACCTTCTTTTCCACATGGAGGACATATCCTTTATACTTTTATCAAAAATCCATCTATGGGGCCAAAATGTTCTCTGCTGATCTGTTAACTTATCAGCAGGGTTGTAGAGCATTCTTAAGTTTCTCACTGTCCAGATGGAAAGCTGGCTGGGAGGAATGCATTAATTCTTTTAAAACAAAGGCAATTTCCAATAATATTGTTTGCAGGGATTTACTCCCTGGTAACCAAGTTCTAACATTGGCTCCTGAGTCCATTAAAGTAACATATTCTTTTCATTTTTGATCAGTGGCTGTGGCAAATTTTCTGTGAGAAGCATAGAATCATAAGTTTCCTGTTCATGATGCCAATTTGTCTACCAGTCCCTTGGCAAGCTACACATTTACTTTTCTTCAATGGGATTTTACTATCTACTAAAACCTTCTTCAAAACATCTACCCTTTACATTCCTGTTCTTTTTCCTCCAAAGCATCCAACCAGACCACTTCAATCATTGATTCAAATAATCCAAACCAACCTGCACCAACAGCAATCTAACTTTCACCTGCTCTGCCTTGTCAGTAGAAGCCGTATGAAAGCAAAACATTCCAATTCCTTTATATAAAGCTTCCCAGGGGTCATGTTTTTCCAATGCCTGTTGAAACCATTCTGAAACCTTATTCAAAGCTATTTCATACTTATTTCCCTTCAAAAGGGACCTCTTTAAAAATGAACCCCAATCTTTACTCTCTTCAATAAGATCATCGGCAGCAGAAACCTTCTTGATCTCTCCATCCACAGTACAAAAAAAGTTATCCAAGACAGAGTTCCTGCCTTCCCCCGTCCCCCTTCTGTTTTTCTTTCCAAACATTATGTCAACTGCAGGAGAAAGCACGCCGACTCTCTCCCTCAAAGAACAGAGAAGTTGTGTAAACAGGCTTCCAAACCTCCACTTGTTCCCCCTCTGCTCTTGTTACACCTGCGGGAAGAAGCACGCCGACTTCCTCCCTCAAAGAACAAAGAAGTTGTGTGAACAGGCTTCCAAACCTCCACCTGTTCCCTCTTTGCTCTTGGCTCCAAGCTTTTTGTTACAACTGCGGGAAGAAGCACGCCGACTTCCTCCCTCAAAGAACAAAGAAGTTGTGTGAACAGGCTTCCAAACCTCCACCTGTTCCCTCTTTGC
>NW_024804771.1:4885-5056 GCF_019175285.1 Sceloporus undulatus
CCCTTGTTCCCAGCAAGGGTGTCCCCCTGCATCAAGTCTCAAGATCTGTCTCCCCCAAGCTATGAGAGTCCCCAGAAAGAAAGAGTCTCACCACACTCTAGGATCCCACTTCTGACACCAAATATGTTATGCCCAAGATTGTAAGGGCAACCTGTTTATCCTGAGAGCGTG
>NW_024804772.1:0-5053 GCF_019175285.1 Sceloporus undulatus
TTTCTTGATCCTAATTTCACGAATAGACCTCGTAAAACTGCTTTACACGTATCCCACAGCAATTTTGGTGGGACTCCATCCTTATCATTTTCTTTAAAGAACCAATCTAATTCTTTTTTTACATATTTTACATTTTCTGTATTTTCTAGTAATGATTCATTCAATCTCCATAACCATTCTTTTCTTTTTCCTCTTAAGCTTAACACCACTGGATTATGATCAGAAACTACTTTCGGTAGCACTTCTATATTACTAATATCTGGTAACAGTATTTTTGACAGGACAAACATATCTATTCTCGACATGGTTTTATGTCTATCCGAGAAAAAAGTATACCCCTTTTCTTTATCCTTTTTATACTTCCATGCCTCCTGTAGTACACAGTTATCCAAAAGATCAAAAACTATTCTCGGTAACTTCCCGTGTTCCCTTATAGTTCTTTTTTTCCTCTTTTGTTCAGTACATATTGATCTGTCTTCCCTAGGACAAAATACCCCATTCCAGTCTCCCATTATTATTACTTTCCCTATTTTTTGTTCTAGTATTATATCTTGGATTTTTTTAAAGAAACTTTCTTTCTCTTTATTGGGAGCATATATTCCAATTATTAACATCTGTATACTTTCCATTTTTATTTCTATTACCACATATAACCCTTTCTGATCTATAATAACCTCCTTACTTTGTATGTTCTTGTCCACATATATTACTACTCCTTTCTTTCTTTTATCATTCGCTGATATGTATGCTGTCCCGAGCTTTGAATTTCTCAAATACTTTACGTCTTTTTTTATTTATATGCGTTTCTTGCAAACAAACAATATTAGCTTTCTGCTTTTCTATAAACTTATACACACAGGCCCTTTTTGACCCCGAGTTCATACCCTTTACATTCCAAGTCAGATATTTCAATGCCATTTTATCTCCCTCACCATTCTTTGTTTCTCTTGAGACTTCCATGTTTATTTACCTTTACGTCCAAGATTTTAGCCCTCGACCCCAATTCCTATAATTTTTTTACTTCCGTTCTCCCACTCCTTCTGTAATTTATCATACACCTCTTTCGCTTTCTCTATTGTATCAATCTTAAATCTTCTTTGCTTGTAGGTAAATGATATACCTTCTGCTCTTTCCCACCTAAATTCTATATTCCCTTTCCTCAATAATCTAGTAAGAAATTTATATTCTTGCCTCTTTTTTAAAATTTGGCTAGGGACATCTTTAAATATCTGTATGTCTCCATTTTCTATTACCAATTTTCCTTTGTAACTTTTTTGGATTATTAAATCTTTTATTTTTGTTCTCAACAAATAGATAACTATGTCCCTTGGTACCTTCCTTTCTCTAGCCACAATAGAATTAATTCTAAACATTCTGTCAATTTCTGTTTCCAATTTGCCCTCCTCTAATTGTAAGAATTTTTCTAAGGCTGGGATAATTCTCTCTTCTAGACTCTCATTAACACTTTCTGATAACCCTCTGAGTTTAATACATTTCTCTCTATATTTCTGTTCTAGTTGTATTCCTCTTTCTTCCTCTTGTTGTATCCTCTCCTTAACTACTTTAACTGATCTCTCTAAATCATGAGTCCTTATTTTGACCTCTTTAATTTCTTTCTTTACTTGTCCCATTTCCTCTGAAATCCTTTCTATTTTACCTCCTAATTTATCCATTTCTTTTCTCATTTCCTCTTTAATCTCCTCTCTATTGTCCCTCATTTCTTGTTTCATCTCTTTTTTAAAGCTTTTAAATTCCTCCAATAGGCTAGCCATCTGTATTCCTATTTCTGTTTGTCTCTCTGGTGAAACCGATGGTGACCTGCCTTGACTCTGTGCCATTTTTTGCGACTGTTTATATTGCCTAGTGGTAGGTCTCTTACTCATTCTATTCTTTCTCCTTTCGTGCTATACCCTTTTTACCTATCTCTTTCTTTTATTAGCTTCACTCTCTATCTTTTCTATTCTGCTCTTCACTGTCTTCCACTTTTTCTGCCTTCACCACAGTGTTTGTGCAGCCTTGCCTGCTTTCCAATCCTAATAAAGGGCCCTGCCACTCTTGACTCCTTTCCTTCTTTCTCTATTCTTCTAATGTCTATTCTATTTTACCTAATTTTTTTTTTTCTTCTACCACACCTATGAGTCCCTTGCGAGCCTCTTCCCTTTCTTTCCTTCCCAGGAAAGAATTTCAACTGGTTGTCTTGCACTCTTTTCACCAACCAGTAATCCCTCTATTAGTTCTCAACCTAGCCTGAACCTGTTCAAGCTAGGTTGCTCTGTGGTCTTAGCCACCTTCTTTACCACAGCTTATTTATCTTCCTCCTTACTATTTTACTTTTCCCTCAGCTAATTGTTATATGCTCTTGGCAGCCTATTCTCTATTTCTTTATTTACTTTGCTTTCCTTTCAACTATTTCTTCATCCTATACTATTATTCTGTTTTTATTTTTATTTTATATTTTTTCCCTCTTTTTTCCCGCCTCCGCTGCTGGTGAGTGCGGTGGGGAGGGGGTTTTTGAGGCCTCCCTCCCGGCGTTCCTGGCTTCCTCCTCCGCTCTCGCCGCGCCCTGGGGTTGCTGCCGCCTCCGCTGCTCTAATGAGCTAATGGGTTCAGCCGTGTATCTCAGGGAGGGAGGATTCTGTAGGGTAGGGATCACTGCTGATAGACGTGTCTCAGTATTGTAAGTGTAGATAGTTTACGGCTTTGGTGAATAGGATTAATGGGAGTAATCTACTAGGAGGCCTTATTGCCCACCCCTGGTCTTGAGGCTACTACTCAGAAGCCCATCTAGTCCAGCATCTGATCCCTCCTCCCCCCCCCCCCCCCAGTGTCAACCAGATCATTACAAAAAAGCCAATAAGCAGAATATAAGGGGAATAAAACTGGTAATGCAGAGCTGGTTTTGAGCCTATTGTATGGAAAACACTGGAACAACCTCATTGTGGCCATTTCACTACAGGAACAAATAAAAATGACAGGTTATGAGCAAGAGCTCATAAATCTAGTAGGCAATATGACAGGGACAAGTGTGTGCCACTGCTCATCTTATGGTGAACAGAGCACTTGTCATCACAGAAATTCCTGCACTGAATGCTTTTTTCTCCTGCACTTTATAGGAGAAGGCCACATACATTTATGGGCCCTTGGTTATGGGACAGTTGTGATTTTGGGGTTGAGGGAACACAGTCCTTAGTTACATACCAGAACTGCTGAAGCTGTTAGAGAGTAGTATGGATTGAACATGCATGGTGCCCTCAGTAACCATCTTGAATGTGGGCAGCTGGCAGAAAGGTAGGGTTTCCTCCCCCACAGGTCTGTACCAAAAGACTATGGGCCCACAGGCAGGTAAGAGGCTCTGTTATACTCCTTGGATACATGTCTGGTTCTCACATGATTTTCAATGCCTGTTCTGTTGCCTAAGCTTCGAAACTTGGGAAATTACTTTCAAGAAGAATAGCATGCTAAATAATGACATGCTAAAGCTGAGTAGCAGTGGAATGATGCTCTGGGCTTCAGTATGTTACATTTATTCTCTTTAAAAGTAACATTCTCAGGTCTGCCCCAGCATCCTACCCAGTCACAATTCCACCATGCCACTTTACTTGGGTGAATGCTCCTTACCAGCAGACTTTCCTGTCTATTTCAGACACTACCCATTGTATACCTACTTTATAAATCTGGACTGTGTGGTTTAGCATACCAGCAGAAAGGTGCGTGGGTGTGGAAGTGAGCTGTTAGACTTTTCTTATTCTCAAGAGACCAGTGATAAAAACGAGCAAGACTCCTGATATGTGATGGGAAGAAAGCATCATCCTAGTGAGAGTCTCCATCTCGAAGATAGCTGGGATGATACTCTTTCCTGCAACATCCACATAGTAGCTGAAATTGTGCCTTTACTGATATGCATCAATGATGGCATGAGTGTTGAAAGCAAGGTAAAAGAATAGTGTAGTTAACAACTTTCCTGTTCTGTCTCCACTTCTCTACCTTTGATAGCTGCCTACCAGTCAGTAAAGTAAAAGATGCAGCATTCCTTCTTTTAATTTTTTAAAATTAAAAATTTAACATAACAAAGCATGATACATCTGGGAATCTTTTGTCTTCAGCAGATATCTTCCTAGAACAGAGAATGTGAATCTGGTGGGTCTTCAGCTTGACCATGTTCATTTATTAACTGACTGAAGGGGAACCACATGTGTCTTCATCTCCAGTGCCCTGCTGTTCAGCTTTTCCTTTAAAGTGGCATTCCATGTGTATATTTAAGTTTTCTAAATCCCTCCATTTACACAAGATAACTGCAGAAGTTGTTGCAAGTAAGAAGAGAATTCATTTCTTGTGCAACAGGTCTTTATTCTGCCCAGAAAAAACAGAGTTTTTCCCTCTTTTTGCTTTGTAATGAGTGATATTATTTCTAATATCCAGTAATAACCAGTAATTATGCACATCTTCATAATATGTCCATAATTGAAGAAAGGTCCCCTTTTCCCCTGAGGCCTCTTCAACATAACATGGATATACAATAACTCATTCTATTCAGCTTAACAGGTATATCATGTCACTTGTATAAAAGTGTTAAAGAAGATTCTCTAGTTGAGGCTGATGCAGATTTGTAAGTGGAGGAGTTCAACATTTGAACCCATTCTGGATCTTCTGCAATTGTATTACGGTTCTTTCCCCAAACTAACTGATTGCAATCTTCATTAGGAACTTTAGCATCCACAAACCAATAATATAATTTGACTGAAAAGTCTTTACAGCTAAAGTTAGAAGTATTACACATTTGTTCAAATAAAGCTCTTGAGTTACTGGTGTCGGTTGCTGAGATCACTTGCTTCATATGCAGCCACTAGATGTAGATGTTTGAAATTTAGCTACAATTTGTTCTCTACTAATTTGCTTGCCATTATAGATTAAATCTTCGCTTTTATATATGTTGTTGTTGAGAACCAGTGTGGTATAGTGGTTTGAGCGTTGAACTCTGACTCTGGAGACCAGGATTCAAACCACAGCTCTCGGCCCCAGGATGGCAACAGCAAACCCTCTCTGAAGAAACTTG
>NW_024804773.1:0-5051 GCF_019175285.1 Sceloporus undulatus
CTTCCAATGTGGAACAGAGTCGGATCTTTTCTGGAAGTGCATTCCAATGGGCAGGGGCTGTTGCCGTACAGGCTCTCTGATGAGTTGCTGCTAATTTTACCCTGGGGTATTCAAGTAGGTATTTCCCTGTTGTTCTGAGGGTGCGGGGTGGATTATGTGGGGAGAGGCACTCCTTCAAGTAACTCAGGCCCAAGCCATGTAGGGCTTTATGGGTAACGACCAACACTTTGTATTGTGCCAGGAAGCTGATAAGCAGCCAGAGAAGAGATTTTAATATAGGTGTTATATGGTCCAATTTTGAAGTACCCGTGACCAATCTGGCTGCAGCGTTCTGGACTAGCTGAAGCTTCTGAACCTGGTACAAAGGTAGAGCACATTACAGAAATCCAAGCGAGAGGTTACCAGTGCATGTACTACAGTTTCAAGGTCCTTTCGGTCCAGACAGGGACACAGTTGCCGTATCAGTCGAAGCTGGTACCAAGCACTCCTGGCTTTCACATCTACTTGAGATGATAACTGTAGAGATGAGTGCAGGAGTACTCCCAAACTGCGAACTTTATCCTTTAGGGGAAGCATAACTCCATCAAGGATAGGGTGGCAAATTTCCTTATCTGGACTTGGGGTGCCTATCACGAGTACCTCTGTTTTCTCTGGATTCAGTTTGAGTTTGTTTTCCCTCAGCCAGCCCATTACTGACTCCAGACAGGAATCCAGAGGGGAGGTGCCATCCTTAGTTACTGTATCAGTCGGAGACATGGAGAGATAGATCTGGGTGTCATCACCGTACTGATAACACCATGCTCCATGCTTCCACATGATCTCTCCCAGCGGCTTCATGTAAATGTTAAATAGCATGGGGGATAGAATGGCGCCCTGAGGGACGCCAGATGTCAGCTCTCTTTTACAAGAGCAAGTATCCCCCAGCCTCACCGACTGAAACCTTCTGAAGAGGTAGGATTGGAACCACTGGAGCGCAGTGCCCCCGATACCCAACTCTTCCAGGCGTTCCAGAAGGATACCATGGTCGATGGTATCGAAGGCCGCTGAGATGTCCAAGAGCACTAACAGGGTCACATTCCCCCTGTCAATGCCCAGACGGAGATCATCAACTAAGGTGACTATGGAAGTCTTGACTCCGTGTCCCGCTCTGAAGCCAGTTTGAAATGGGTCCAGATAATTGGCTTCATCCAAGACTGCTTGGAGTTGAGAGGCGACTGCCCTCTCAATCACCTTGCCCAAGAATGGTAATAGGGAGACCGGTCTATAGTTACTCATTAACAGGGGATCAAGGGAGGGTTTCTTCAAAAGAGGTTTTACTATTGCCTGTTTTAAAGGCAGTGGAAATATCCCTTCCCGAAGAGATGGATTTATTATAAGATGTAATGCAGTTTTTATAGCATCTCCTCAACCAAGAAGGGCAAGGGTTGAGAGGACAAGTCATGCTTTTCACCTTACCAAGGAGCATGTCCACGTCCTCGGTACTAACAAACTCAAAACGATCCAGAATAACCTTGTTTCCAGAGTCACTGGACGCCTCTGCTATAGGTTCTGTCAAAAGACTGGCGTCAAGATCAGCCCTTATCTGAGAGATTTTATTGGCAAAAAAGTCATTAAAGGCATCACAACAGGCTATAGTTGGCTCTAATAAGGGGTTCAGGGTGGCCGGGGGTTGTGTTAATTCCCTAACCACCCTGAACAGCTCTGCTGGACAAGACTCTGCCGATGCAATCTGTGCAGCACAGAACAAATTCTTTGCTGCATCGATTGCCACTCTGTAGGAACGTAACATGCTCTCATGGAGTGTCTTGTCAGATAAGTTCTGATGTTTCCGCCAGTAGCGCTCTAGTTGTTGTGCAGCCCGCTTCATCTGGTGAAGATCTTTAGTGTACCACGGTCTTTTATTTGGAGCGGGCCAGCAAGGACGCTCGGGAGCGATACTGTCTATTACCCCGGTGAGATTCATATTCCAGTTGTCAACCAGGGTTTTGGCAGAATCGTCATTGTTCCCAAACATAGCACCCTCTAATGCTTCTTGGAACCTTTTGGGTTCCATCAGCTTTCGAGGGCGGACCATTTTAATAGGCCCTCCACCCCCAAGGGTTTTTTGGATCATGGCTTTTAGTCCTACCTTGACCAGAGAGTGATCCGTCCATGACAGGGGGGAAATATCATTTATATCCACCCACGGATATTCTCAGTCCGTACAGAAGACTACATCGAGTGTGTTGCCAGCACAATGTGTAGGACCCGAGTCCAATTGGGACAGGCCCATGGCTGTCATGGAGTCCATGAACAACTGAGCCGCACCTGTTGGATCTGATGCTCCAGCCTTGAAGGGGATGTTGAGGTCCCTCAAGACTATAAGCCTAGGGGTCTTGGAGGGGCCAAGGCACCTCTTGCCTTCTCCTTCCTAATCCTCTCCTTGGGATGCCCAAGGAGAGGATCGGAGAGGAAAAGGGTCTTGAAGGGACCAAGACACCTCTTGCCTTCTCTTCCCCATCCTCTGCCTGGGCTGCCCAAGGAGAGGATGGGGAGGAGATGGGGCAGGGAGCCAATTAAAGGGACAGGAGGGTGGAGAAAAAGGAGTGTGCACTCCTGCTCCTCTTCCCCTGATCACCTTTCCCTTTAACTGGCATCTGAGTGGGGGGCAGAATTATTTGAGATTTTTCCATATTCACAGGGGTCTCATTACCCTAACCCCTTCGAATATGGAGGGAGAACTGTACTATGCACAATTAAAAATAACAATTTAAAAATGCAAACCAAATGGCATGCCAGGAAGGGTATAGGGTAGGAAGGTGGGTTTATAAAGGTTGGTGTGCAGAAGACAGAACCTTGTACTATAGCAGCATCATGGCACATTTGAAGAGCTGTGTGAAAATGACTGTCTCAAAACCAGTAGGTTTGCATTTCCTACACTAATGCAATTGTGATGTTTTAGCAGCCTAGTGTGATAAAGTCCTTGGAACAAGAAATATATGATTAGCAAGGCCAAAGAAATGAAGGAACCCTTACCCAGTGCTGACCTCAAGTACAGGGCATTCTCATACATTCAAGGTTAGTTTGCAGACTGTGGATTTTGTTCTTTTGGTAGTAGCATCTGTTAAATATGAATAGGAGGGATGCAGGGCTGAAGCCAGACTTAGCTGTACTTAGAACACATGCACTGAAATCAGTGGGTTAGTGCTTCACAGTGCTAAATGTGGATCCAAACCACAACATCTAGCATATATGATCAATAAATACTTGAAAGGATGTCATACTGAGGAGAAAGCAACCTTATTTTCTGCTGGTCCAGAGAACAAGACATGGAACAATGGATGCAAATTACAAGAAAAGAGATTCCACCTCAACATTAGGAGGAACTTCCTGTCAGTAAGGGCTGTTCGACACTGGAACACACTCTCTCGGAGAGTGGTGGAGTCTCCCTCCTTGGAGGTTTTTAAGCAGAGGCTGGATGGCCATTTGTCATGGATGCTCTGACTGAGAGTTGCTGCATAGCAGGGGATTGCACTGCATGGTCCTTGTGGTCTCTTCCAACTCTATGATTCTATGATTCTATAATTCTTCTGTCTGGAAAACATCTATATCAGCAAAGTATTCCATAGGAAGCTAAAGGTTTTGAGAATTTTACTCAATCAGCCTGGCATAGAATTTTACTCAATCAGCCTGGCATAGGAGGAAGGAATGGATGATTTTAAGCCTCTAGGACAGATGACCTACATCCAGTGGTGTTAAAAGAACTGGCAAATGTAATCTTAGAGCCATTGGCAATATTTTTAGAACTCCTCCAAAAAGAATACAGGAGTAGTCCCAGAAGACTGGAGGAGGATAAACATTGTCCCCATCTTCAAAAAGGGGGAAAAAAAGAGGATCCCAACAATCATCGCCCAATTAGACATCAATACCAAGAAGGATTCTAGAGCACATCATTAAACAGAGAGTCTGTGAACATTTAGAATACTATAATCAATAAAAGTCAATATGGGTTTCTAAGAAACAAATCATGCCAAACTAATTTGATCTCCTTTTATGATAAAATTACTAACTTGGTAGACAAAGGGAATGCTGTAGATATAGCATATTTTTATTTCAGTAAGGCCTTTGACAGGGTCCTCCAGGATATTCTTTCAAATTAGCTAGTAAAATGTGGACTAGACAATGTAACTGTTTAGTGGATTTGTAATTAGTTGACTGGCTGAACCCAAGGGTTGCTCAACAATGGCTCCTCTTCATCCTGGAAACAAGTGTCACAGGGTTCTGTCATGGGCCCAGTGCTATTCAACATCTTTATAAATAACTGTGATGGAAGAAAAGGGGAATGCTCATCAGATGACACCAAATTTGCAGATGGCACCAAATTAGGAGGAGTAGTTAATAATAATAATAATAAATAATAAAAGTTTTATTTTTATACCGCCCTTCTAGCAATCAGGGCGGTGTACAGCATAATAAACAGATACACAATACAATACAACATAAAAGAAATACAATTAAAATCTACATTAAAATACATTCTGGCCAGCTCGCCACTGCTGTCAGAGGGGATGAGACTAACTGGAGCTTATATCGGGGAATGCTAGCTTGAACAGGAAGGTTTTTAGTTCCTTCCTGAATTGTGCCAGGGAGGTGGCTGAGCGGAGCTCTATGGGCAGCGTATTCCAGAGGGTCGGGGCCGAGATGGTAAACGTCCTCTTCGATGTCAAGGCTAATCTTGCCCCAGGGACCCTCAGTAGCTGCTGCCCAGATGTTCTGAGTGTGCGGGGCGGATTGTATAGGGAGATGCGGTCCTCAAGGTATCCTGGGCCCAAGCCATGTAGGGCTTTATAGGTTATAACCAACACCTTGTATTGCGCCCGGAAGCAAATAGGCAGCCAATGCAGATCTTTAAGTACAGGTGTTATATGACTGGCCCTGGGTATGCCAGTGACCAGTCTGGCTGCCATATTCTGTACCAATTGTAGCTTCCGGGTAAGGTACAAGGGTTGCCCCATGTAGAGCGTGTTGCAGAAATCCAATAGAGAGGTTACCAGAGCATGTACCACCGTTTC
>NW_024804774.1:0-5050 GCF_019175285.1 Sceloporus undulatus
GAATGCTGGCTATGAAAGCCTTCGACTTTACAGGTACATGGCTCCTCTCAAACTCTTTAACCATCACTGGTGTCAATTCACAGAGATAAAGAGAGAGATATGGGGGCATTCTGCAGGAGTTGGTGAGGATGTCAAAATGTTCTTGGGCGGTTGCACATGTCTCCCGTGCCATGCTTTGTCCACCCTTCTTCTACGTAATTTTCTCCAGAGATGTGAGAATGTGCAAAGTTCTCTGCAGTGGGAGTCAGTAGTATTGGCAATGTTCTTTTTGCAACTCAGGAGAGAGACATGCTCTTGCAGAATTCAGAGACATTGCCATGTTCATCTGAAATATCAGTATGCAAAGTGATCTTTCAGACTCATTATATGAAAGAAGTTGGAGCATACTCTTTCGTAGACTCGGTCTATGTCTGCATCTGAGGATGTAGATCTGAGTCTATGAAAGCTTGTGCTACAATGTGTTACCAAGTTTGGATTTATATAAAATTTTGGGTACATGCGGTCTGTGCTATGACCCCTGACTGACCTCATAGAGGACCCGCCATTAACCTAAAAGCAGAGAGACCACGTAGGCAGCTAGAATTGGAAAATTCCATAGGAAGTCTTGGGAGTTGCCAAACCAGAATCGCCTCTGCTGCCCAAGATTAGACAATGGACTTGGCTTCTCACTTAATGAGCCAGTGATCAGCTTAATGGCTCAGCAATCAAGTCGGCTGCCCTTCCGAATTGTGTCCTGACCTAGTGCATTGTGCAACCCAATGCTTGCTCTCGGCTTAACAATGCCCAGGCAATCAACGCCTTTGTCTAGCAAGTCCCATAGCCTCCGGATACGTTTCCCCCTATATATACCCTGAGTTTTCGGACCCTCCTTGGGTTTTCTGAGCCTGGGTTCTTTGAGCATTAAGCTCTGCTGAAATCACTGAGCTACACTGAGCTCTCACTGTCACCACTTGAACTCTGCTCTTAAGCCTCCGCGGCACTCTTTCCCCGCTCCTGCGGCCGTGATCCACTGTCCATCCAAGCTTCTTCAAGACTTCCTGGAGAAGACTTCTAAGGTAGTATTTCCTAGCGGTGCCTCTCTTTCTCAAACCTATCTCCCCAAACTCACCCCACCCCTGCTATAGCATTGAATGTGTGTGTGTGTATGTTCTCCTTTTTGCTGTGTGGTTTTACTTGTGCTTTAATAAATGTTATTAGATTAATTGCACCTAATTGGTATCAGAGTCTCTTTCTCTTGGGGTGTGCTGGCGACCTCTGGTATAAACTTTGGGACACGATTCCGGCACGTGGTTTTGTTAGGGCCACCTCTCGGCAATATTTGAGCTAATTAAAATTCCCCTAATTCGATCCTTCCTAACAAATGTCTTTCATCTCAAAGGTGAGACAAGATTCCTTTGTAGACATTCTTTTGCAGGTTGGGCCAAACTTGGGTTGAAGTACTTGAGTCATGTAATTAAAAAACAAACAAATCATTTTTTAAAACCTGCAACCAACTCTCAAGCAAATGCAACCAGGGCCATTGTAGAGGAGTGTGCACTGATGCTTTACTGCTGATGTAGAAACTTACATTAGGACAGGATTTGTGATGTCATTGGTTAACTTGCACAGTCAGACGATTAACTGTAATAAAAGTTTCTGACCAATGCAGACTCAATGGAGTTTATCACATGAAGTAGTTTATCCCATGAATATCCCGGGAAAATCTTGTAATTATGCGAAACAATTTCACATGACATCGCACAAAACCTGACATTAAAGTGGTCACAAAGAAGCATTATTGCACATTTTTTTGCTTTCGAGATTTCAGCAACAATGCATTTCTGATCTCATTTTATTTGCACGATTACGAGCAATAACCATTCGTGCAATTATGTGCCATTTCCGCTTTATTTCAAGGATGCTTTAAAGGTGCTTTGATCTCTCCTTAATGCTGAAATTAGCCCCAGTGTGATAAACCCCAATGTGTGTTTTGGCCTGACAGCAAGACAAGGCCATTTTTCTCTGCCAAAGAGTGATGGTTGTGTGTAGTGGTTTGAGTGTTGGCCTTCAATTCTGGAGACTAGGCTTAGAATCCCTGCTCAAGCATAAAAACCCACTTGGTGTCTTTGAGCAAGACACACTCTCTCAGCCTCAGAGGATGGCAATGGCAAACCCTCCTGTGATAGGCTTGCCATAAGTCAGAATTCACTTGAAGGCACTCTATGATGACAATACCTAGAGAGGTATTGAACATGTTCTGCCAAAGGCTCTACTGCCTTTAATCACATGAGACTCATAGTGCAATTTGTTAAGCACCGTAAGAATTCTGACCTTGGACAAGTCACACTCTCTCAACCTCAGAGAATGGCAATGGCAAACCCCCCTCTGAAGAAACCTGCCAAGAAAACCCTATGATAGGTTTGCCTTAGCGTCACCTTAAATCAAAAATGACTTGGAGGTACGCAACGACAACAACATACTAACTTTTAAAACAACATATCATTGTTTAAATGTGTTAAAAGGCTGGCGATCAATCAACTGAGAAATCCTCCGTTGGTTTACAATGTCCCTGCAAATCTCTGCCAAGTACTTACTATACAGTTCTACAACTTGTAGCCTCTGTTACCAAAATGAAAGGCCATAATGCTGCTGTCTTCCCCAGGGGTGACTTCCTTCTTACTTAAAACTTCAAAAAAAATTTGGTTTATGGTCAAGTTGGGAAAGCAGGCAGGAGAAGAATGGCCCAAAAGAACAAGGAACACAATTGACCCAGGTGAATTGGAGATTTCATGCCGATGGGGATAATACTTTATAGACTGCCACTCGCCCCCTTCATTTCTGATGGGAAAAATAACCCGGTGGGAAATAAATTTGACTAACAAACTCCCTTTCGCTAGGTCTAGAAGGCAGGTCATGGGGAGCCTGTTGGAAGGCGATGGAGAGAAAGAGCTTTCTAAATACCTCCTTAATAAATTTTGACACCGGGACTACAAGTGTGTTTATAGAGGTCGAAAAGGGTGGGGAGGAGAACTTTGTATCTGTTTTCTTAAAGTGCAAAATCAAGGCTGGCTTATGGCACCCAAGGGACCAGAAGCAGCAGTGAAGGCCACCCATCTGGAAAGCAGCTGATGGTTACTGAAACGCCCTTCCCAGGCTTTGCTCTCCCCCCCCCCTCGCCTGTCTTTATGTTTCCCTGCCAGGTTTCCAAAGAGAGTTTATGAAAGACTAACAGCAAGTCTTGTACAGACTATAACTCGGTGGATCAACAAACATTGCTATAAATTAGCAGGAAGAACGGACCCCGGGGGATCGTCTCGGACCGGGCCTGCAGTCCCCCACAAGACAGCAGTTTTGAAAAACGGCGTCATCTAAAGTTTCAAATCAATTCAGCTTAGTTTCCAAAGCGCACGATGGCAGGCAAGACCCATTGGGCAGAGTAGACTGACGGAGTATGGGCAGCGCAAATGTAAAAACTAGGAAAACACGATCTGGGATCCTGTTGGTGATCGTGGGTAAGTGCCACTATGGAAGCGATGGTACCTTTTTCATCCAATGCAGGAAAGCTTCAGAGTTGAAGAAGTGGAGTAGGATGTGTAGCGCATTGCACAGGGTTGTGTATGTGCTTGTGTGCACTGCGCATGGTTCTGCTTTGTACAGTGGCATGCTGACACATGCACCAGCTCAGTTGTACAACCCTGTATCTCACAATCAAGGCAAAACACTTGTTGGCAACACGTTATCCTTGGTCTTCTTGGCAGCTAAAGTCCTGTCTAACTGCTTTAATTCTGCTGTGCGGCTGTACCCCAAGTCTCCCTATTAATAGCTGCAAGGCTGTACTGAAGCGAAAAGAGTACCAACAAAATCAAGAGCAGTTGACTCCCTCCATTTCTGTATTCAAGAACAAGAGAGCATGTAGTAAACATTATTTCTGGTGTGCATAAGGATATCTATAGTTTTACTTGTTTTAGCGTTATTTTGTGTTACTTTGAAATGGCCTAAGGGCTAATCAATAAACATTTCTTCTTCTGGTGTGTAGAATTCATTGTTCCAGAGTGACACTTGGGCTAATTCAGATAGTCATAAAACTGCATCCTTCTCCAGTTGATCAACATCCCTTTCCGAAAGCAAAGACAAACCACTTCCTCTTCAGTTGGAAGAGATTATATTTCACGTGGAAACGCCAAGGATTTGTGTGTAGCAGCTCCCTGATTCTGTCCCTATAGCATCTCTGGTCAGAAGGATCAGGTAGCCAGTAATGGGGAAGACTTCTCTCTGAGGCTCTGGAGAGGCAAGACATAGAAACACAGAATCATAGAGTTGGAAGAGACCACAAGGGCCCTCCAATCCAGTTGGTGAAAGGTCTGGAAACCACCAAGCCCTGTGAGGAGCACCTTCGGGAGCTGGGTATGTTTAGCCTGGAGAAGAGAAGTTTAAGAGGTGACATGATAGGCCTGTTTAAATATCTGAAGGGGTATCATGTTGAGGAGGGAGCAAGCTTGTCTTCTGCTGCTCCAGAGACTAGGACATGGAGCAATGGATCCAAACTATAAAGGATCTTCTTGACAGTAAGAGCTGTTCGACAGTGGAAGACGCTGCTTCGGAGAATGGTGGAGTCTTCTTTGGAGGTTTTTCAACCGAGGCTGGATGCCATCTGTCAGGAGCAGGGTGACCAGGTGTCCTAACTGCAAAGGAGAACAAGGCACCTCAAAATGTAACACAGCCAAGAAAAATGGAGGCCATTACCAAATAAAAAGTTAAAATGCAGATATAAACCCTTGCTTCTTAAAGGTAAAGGTTAAGGTATGAATGTCTAGTCGTAACCAACTGTAGGGCGGTGTCCATCTCATCTCATCCTGAAGAAAGAGGCTCCTCCCTCCTTAACTGGCATCCTTCGGTCTGTGAGAGAGAGAACAGGCTGGCCCAGCTCCATCAGGGCTAGCCGGAAGAAAGAGGCTCCTCCCTCCTTAACTGTCCTCTTTCGGCCTGTGAGGGAGAAAACAGGCTGGCCCAGCTCCATCAGGGCTAGCCTGAAGAAGAAGAGCCCTCCCTCCGGTCCATTTGCCTTGGTCCA
>NW_024804775.1:0-5050 GCF_019175285.1 Sceloporus undulatus
GATATCACACAACTGATAATCCAATGTCATCCTGAATGCAATCATGCATATTCATGTTATTGCGCGAAAGGTTACCTGGTAGTCCAAACACACTCTGAACACAATCACGCATCAATCCACAGTTGAGTAAATTCGGTGAACTAGTGAAGTCACAAACCCTACTTCTAGGCAACTTCACACTCAGTGTGCTATTGTTTGGTGTGATGTGCATGTCTCTTTTGGTCCTGGTCCCCCCCTCCAATCTGGAAGAGGGGGTTCCCATGAAGCCACGCTGCAATTCCGCTTCAATTTTGTTTCTGCTTGTCCTTCAGCATTGCTGAGGGGGGGCTGCTGCCTGCTAATTAAGAGGCATGGACCCGGAGCTATTGGATAACCATTATATTCACGTTTTAATGTGACAAGAGTGAATATGTGCTTGTTTTAATGTGAATAGCACATGTTCTTTCAACCACTCTTCCCGCCCCCGCCCCCCCCGGAAACCTCTTTTGTAAATTGTGGGGTTCCTTGGTTCCTCTCTCTCACTCGCCTAAATATGCTATGCTCCAGTCATCTGGAGTCTACTGAGCATGCACAAGGGTCCCAATTCGCAATTAAGAACCCACCGATGTGATGGCTTACTTTGCACAGAATCTGGGTCACGTTCAAGGAAGACATTACAGTGAATTTAAGGTGTGATAAGTAATCACGTAGTTGCATGAATTTTTAAATTGACCTCCCTGTCTTCTCTTTTGAAACTGAGAGCCTCCCGCCCCGTTTGATAAACTCCAGAGTATCTGTTCCAAGAACTGCTCAGGGTTTGCTTAATTCTGAAGCCCATTCCATGTGATATGTCTATCAGCCTCCTTTTCCTATTATGATACCTCCTTCACATTTCCAAGGCCAGAGTTCCTCCCTCTCTTTCACTTTAATAACTTTTCTGCTTTGTTGGTAAGGCATTTCCGGTGAGACACACAGTATCCCTGTTCTAACCACCATCAGTGCCCCACATAAACAGTATGCATGCCCTAGCATGGCCCACAAATCAGCTGCAGAATTCAGGAGTTGCTTGACCGGTTAGTTGATGTGAAAAATATTCATTGGAGAAATAAAGTCTACAAACCACACTGTCAGATAGGTTTGCCAGTTTGCAGCTCAGAGATGCTTCCTTAAGAAGCCATGGCTTCTCTAAATAGGTGAACCAGGTAAACCAAATAACAGAGAAAACATTTTCCAGAGTTATTTTGTTAGTTAATGTTACTCTTGGACTCTGAAAAGGGAAAGATGTTTCAGGAATATCAAACATATGTAGAAAAGCCTTCCAATTTTCTAATAGAGCAGATCTAGCTGAGTGGCAACACTCAGGTCACAATCACTGTATTACTCTCAAAAATGTTACTATTGCCCAGCATGTATGAGACTGATTACTATATGGAAAATGGTTGTAGAAACTTGCACTGCATATTCTCTATGATATTGCAAGACTGGGCAGGGGCATCATTAGAGGAGTGCGGGAGTGTGGTCCACACTAAATGATACCCAAGGGAGGGGTGTTATTCTTGATGGGACTGGTATGACATTGCCTCCCTTTCTCACTCTCCCAGCAGCTATGCCAAAACAGGAACAGGCTGTCTGGGGGCCACAGCACTGCCTTCTTCAGCAGCAGCAGCTGCTGCTGCGGGAGGATGCAGTGACTTCCTCTCTAGGTATTACATGGCTGGTGGGTGAGTAGCTGCATCATACCCTGAACTGGCTGTCCAGAGGCTGCAGCACCACCCCTCCAGCAGCAGTCTGGCCAGATGGTAGGCAACTGGCCAGGGGGCAGCCAAGTGAGGCAATGAAAAAGAGAGAGAAAGTGGGGCAGTCCTCCTGTGCTGCCCCCTCCCACAGTGCTTTCCAGGCACCTGCACCAGATGATACCAACTGCAGTGTCACCACTGGTGCAGGTCTGTAGTGAAATATGAGATACATTAATCATTAACTAGGAAAGTATAAGCTGAACAATCATCAGTCACAAAGAGAGGGGGGAGGATTTAGCATAGTGGTTCTGAACCTTCCTAATGCCGCGACCCTTTAATACACTTTCTCATGTTGTGGTTATCCTGAACCATAAAATTGTGGTGCCTCGGTTCCTAAGACCATTGGAAATATGTGTTTTCCTAAATGTATTCTGAGAATTTATACAGAAGAGAAAATAATTACGGAGAATATGATCAAGTGGTCCCAAAACTTTGGTTTTTCACTTGAAATGGACCAGTGGGGGAAAAACTTGGAAGAGGAGATTTAAATATACTTGTAGCCAAAATGTAAAAGTGAATTATTATAAGGGATTTTTAGATGGTATTTGACCCCTGATAAAATGAGGAAAATGTATAAAAATTGTAACAATTTATGTTGAAAATGTGGTAAAGAAAGGAGTATAATATACCACATGTGGTGGAGTTGTGCTAGTGCTAAGAAGTTTTGGAAGCAAATTTACTTTGAAATTTAAAAGGTTACAAGGTTAGATAACCTTAAATTTTCCCTGGAAATTTTATTGTTAAATATGATTGAAGAACCCATTGAAAATTAATTTGGTAAACTACTGTTTTATATGTTATCAGCGGCAAGACTGATCTGCACCAAAAACTGGAAAATTAAGAAGATACCAACAATGGAGGACTGGACATTTAAACGTGAAATTGACAAACTAACAATATATATATATATATATATATATATATATATATATATTTACACACACACATATGTTTATATATGAATACTCACACACACACATGCATATACACACACACACACACACACACAAACAAACATATAGGTATATACACACATACATATTTGTGTGTGTGTGTGAACGCACATATATATATATATACACATATGAATGTATATTTGTGTGTGTGTGTGTATATCTAAAGTAAATTATAAAGTAACAACTTTTTTAATTTACGAAAAAAAAAACCTCATCTGTAGTTCCAAACCCACTGTAGAAATAATACAGTTTGAGACCCCTGAACCTGCCCTGGCTCAGTACTAAGGAATTATGGGAACCGTTGTGTTTGTGAGACATTTATCCTCCTCTGCCAGAGAGTGCTGGGGCCATAATAAACTACCATTCCCAGGATTCCCTAGCACTGAGTTATGGTAGTTAATATGGGGAGACGCAGAAGAGGACGAATAGAGGCTCCTTCTAGTCTGGGGAGACACAACAGAAGAGTCTTGGATGCAGCCGATTTTCATTGGCTGCCCCCCCCAAAAAAAAAACCCAAGACTTATGACGTCTGAAGCCTAGGCGCTTGATTGACAGCTTGCGGACACAAATGGGAACGGGGAGCAAGTTAATCTGCTTTAAAATAAAGCGATTTAAAATAAATGGGAACAAAAACAGGAGGGTCTAAATGAATTGAGGTAATTTGCCCCTTTTCGTAATGGAAACGATGGAAAAAATTCGAATTATTCCTGGAACATAATCCGAATCAGAATCGCACCAATATAATCTGTTTCATCTGCCAAGTGGGAACACCCCCTTAGACAGCAGATGAGGAAAGGGCAAGTTGCAGAGGCAGCAGCAGAAACAATACCAGCCTCCTAGCAGGGCTCGGAGGCCCCTGTCCATTGCTTCTGTTGGAGGACCAAGTAAACAGCTAACATAGGCCTTATGTGCACTGCAGAAATAATGCAATTTGACACTGCTTTAACTGTCATGGCTCTACCCTGTGGAATCTTGAGATTTGTAATTTGGTGACTTATTTAGCCTTCACTGTCAAAGAGCTCTGGTGCCGCAACAAACTACAAAAACCAGAATTCCATAACATTGAGCCATGGCAGTTAAAGCTTTGTCGAACAACATTATTCCTGCAGTGCAAATTAGAAGATAGTCTGCATTTACACTGTAGAACTGGTGCAGTTTGACACCACTTCAGCTGCCATGGCTCAGTGCTATAGAATTATGGAATTTGTACTTTTCTGAGATATTAGCTCTGGTGCCACAACAAACTGCAAATCCCAGAATTCCATAGAATTGCACCACGTCAGTTAAAGCAGTGTCAAACTTCATTAATTCTGCAATGTGGCACCATCCACAGTCTGCCTCTCATTGACTCAAGGTGTTGTTTTAAAAAGTGGTTAAGAACCCTGGTCTCCAGAGTCATAGTCCAACACTCAAACCACAACACCACGCTGGCTCCCTACCTCCTCTTTAATACAACCTTTTTCACTTTACAAAATAGTACGAGCTAGGATACCTCTATTCTGATTTCAAAGGGAGGGGTTTTTTTATGGAGGACAGTTAGATGGAAACAGAAGCACTAATTTAAACAGCAAGTTCCCAGTGACAGCTCCAGCTACATCAACAAAATGAATACTGGCACTATATAGGGATGGAATATTCTGGCTGCATTGCCTTGGAACTAAGAGTAAAATCTGGATTTTATTATTATCTGGAAAGGCTCCTAGAATTAAAAGCATCTTCCTGGTCCATTGCAAAATGGAGGAAACCTACATTTTCTATATTGCTAATAAAAAAAGTGAAGTCACATGAAGCAAAGCAAAGCAAGGAAACTTTCCAGGGAATCATATAAATCCCTTGCAAAAATTTGAATCCTGTTTATCAAGAGAAAAGCACATTAACCCCTTCCTTTCTTGTTTTGTAACCGTTAAAGGAATTGTACCCTAACAATGATTCTGCTCTTGATGTAGAGGTACATTGCACCTTATAGGATAAATCATAATCAAAAATGATGGATGGGAGATGAAGCAAGATTCATTGAATGGAAACATTAGCAAATATGGAAATTAATAGTATGATGACTGGTCCATTATTTAGTCCACTATTAGACACATTTTAACTATTACTGGACATCATCCAGTTGATTATAATCATTTATCTTGACACTCTAACATAATGAATGTTGGGAAGTTTTATAAGATTATTGGGTTACGGCTATCTTGTTTTTGGTCCCGTTGGTCAAAATTAGAATACAAATGGAAGTGATAAGATATTTGATAAGGGGCAGTGTTCTGGATGTATTCTAAGATCACAGTAGTCTTATGAAACATTGCAAACAGAACT
>NW_024804776.1:0-5050 GCF_019175285.1 Sceloporus undulatus
GGCAGGGGGTTGGACTGGATGACCCTTGTGGTCTCTTCCAACTCTATGATTCTATGATTCTATGATTCTATGTCAGGGCCATCTCTGTGTAATGTTTTGAATGGAGAAAATGGGCAGTCCCTCCTCTCCCAGCAACATGGTCTTAGCTGTACTTCTCAAAGCCTATTGCTAATATTAACTATTAAGGAGGAAGAAGAGCGCCAAATCATTGATCTCATCTCCCAACAAGCATTGCCTGTATTTTGTTGTTGTTGACTGCCTTCACATCAATCTTGACCCATGGCGACCTTGCTGATAAGACATTTCTAGGCCCCCCTGTTCCCTACTGTTCTGCCCAGCTCCTGCAAACCCATATTCATGGTCTCTTTAATAAAATCCATCCATCTAGCATGTGGTCCATTCTGTTTCTCCATGTTCTGTTCTGACAGTAGCCTCTAGTCCAGAGTACAGATTTCTCATCAGGACTATCAGATGTGTTGGTACTCCCATGTCTTTAAGGACATTCCATAGCCTTTTATGATCTATGTAGTCAAAGGCTTTGCTATAGCCTATAAAGCACATGCTGATTTTATTTTGGAACTCTCCGCTGTGCTCCATTAGCCATCATATATTTGCTGTGTGGTCCCTAGTGCCTCATCCTTTCATGAACCCTGCTTGGACCTCTGGGATTTCTCTCTCCATGTATGGCTGAAGTCTATGTTGCAATATTTTGAACATAATTTTGCTTGCGTGGGAGATTAGTTGTATGGTTCTCTAGTTGCTGTAGTCTCTTGTGTCTCCTTTTTTGTGGATGGGGATGTACACTGATCTTTTCCAGTCTGTTGGCCATTGTTTTGTTTACCATATCTGTTGACATATGTTGGTTAGCACAAGAGTTGATTCTGTCAATGTGGAATGCAGCAGTTCTATTAAAATATCATCTGCTCCTGGGGACTTGTTTCTGGCCAT
Source organism: Sceloporus undulatus (assembly GCF_019175285.1). Lineage (NCBI taxonomy): Eukaryota > Metazoa > Chordata > Lepidosauria > Squamata > Phrynosomatidae > Sceloporus > Sceloporus undulatus. The sequence goes on from NW_024804776.1 coordinate 949, forward strand.
TCCTTTTATTGCAGCTTCCACTCAGTTCTTAGAATTTGGGGTTCATCTTCATATGGCTCTTTGTTCCATGTGTCCTTCATGTTGTATCTCTTTTATATAACTCTTCTGTGTATTGCATCCAGCATCTTTTTATTCATTTCTGGTCTTGAATTATGTTATTGTTATTGTCACAGAGTGTCCCACTTTATGGTTTGAACTTTCTTTTGATTACTCAGATCTTGTGGAATAGGCCTCTTGTTCTTCTCTTTTTGTTGTTGTCTTCTGTTTCTCTGCACTGATCGTTGTAGTAATTTTCCTTATCTTTGCTCACTAGCCATTTTACTGTTGAATTTATGGTTCATAGCTTATTCCTATATCCTTTTTGTTTTGTTTCTCTTCTTTCGTTTGTTACTTGTAACATTTTATCTGTCATCCATATTTCTTCACTTTCCTTCCTGTTAGAAGCATCTTTGTGCATTCCTCTTTTATTGTGTATCTGGCTTCAGACCAAAGCTCTTCCGGTTCACAATCTATTATACTTAGTACTGCAAATCTGTGCCATATATTGTCAATGGATTCTGTGTAAATGTTGTTTAAATTATATTTTGGTATACTTATTTTTGTATTTTATTTTGGTGTTTTGGTATACGTTGGCTGTATACTTACATTAAAAAGAGGGGTGGAAAGTTCCAATTTTTCTTTCTCTGTTCTTCCAATACACAATAGGGCAAGCAGTCACTTGTTCATCTGTATTGTTACAATCTAGGTCAGAGAAGAGGATACAGCCCTCCAGATGTTGATAGCTGTGACATCCATCAGGCCTAACAAACCCAGCCAACTTTGAAGGCCACTAACATCTGGAAGGCTACACATGCCTCATTGCAGGCCTAGGGCCATTGATCTCATAATTACATCTACAGAGTAATGAGGAAATCTTATACTCACATAAACTGTGGGATTGGGATGGTATAGAGACATTGGGGAGGGGGAAATATAATGCAGAAGATACAAAAATATCATTAAAATGTCAGAAAAAAACCCATAGTACCTCTGGAAACACTGTGCCAGTCTGCCAGTAATGGCAGTGTCACATGTGACAGAAATGTGGAGGGGGCCAGCCCACAAAGGCTGGGTTTTGGTGGGTGGTTGTCCACCACATCAACATGCAAAATGCAAACAAGTACGAAGCAAATCACAATAAAGGAGAACTTCTGGCACTTTCTGCCAGTGAAATACTGTTAAGGGTACAAACAAATAAGTTCTCTTTAGTAAGTTATTCCACAGCATGAAGAAAGCTCATCTTCTAGCCATTGCAGATTTTCTTTAATACTATGGAGCAAAATATTTCAGTGCCATTTCAAAGAAGGAAGAACAAATGGAATCAGGTGTTTCTTGAAGCAGGGGAGGGCACAAAGTAAGACTGTGAACTACCACTTACTTTCTGAGGAACTATTTGCCACATTTTCCCCCACTAAAAATTAAATAAATAAATTCTGGATATAGGCTTTGTGCAATAAAGCACAAATAAGGTATGACTGGCAGAAATGCACCAAATCCTATATTCTTTGTTAAGTGACCTCCCATGTCAGAAGAAAAGACGCATCAGTTAGATTTCTACCTCATGTCATTGAAGCAAAATGTACCCCTTCTTTCAGATTTGTACCCCTTCTTTCAGATTTGTGGATTCCTTTCATAAGATTATTGAATTGTTTTATTTTATTTATTTATAGCCTGCTTTTCTCCTTGTACAATATCCAAAGTGGTTACTTTATATGATGGGTTAGGGAAAGATGAAATGATGGAAAAACATAAGAAATAATCACAAGAACATGTGTGTTCAATTCTGTCTGCTGGTGATGATTCTCCAGTGATTTTGTGAGTTCATAGAATGCTTCTCCAAGACTGCCTCCGCACTGCAGAAATAATCCAGGTTGACACTGCTTTAACCACCATGATTCCATGCTTTGGAATTCCAGGAACTGTAGTTTTGTGAAGCATTTAGCATTCTCTGACAGAGAGCACTGGTACTACAACAAAATTCAATCCCTAGAATTCCATAGCATTCAGTGTCAACCTGGATTATTTCAGCAGTGTGCGTGCAACCCAAGTGCCTCCTCAGAAAGGTCCTGAGATTCTAACTGCACCGACTCATATTTTCCCACCCACCCACCCACAAGATGTTGTGTCACCAATATGTATGTTTGCATGCATTTCTGCACCCATGACTATATTGGCCTAGGAACATAATCTAAGCACATACGATTTTGCTTTGTAGTTTTCTTATCTCTCTGTGTAAGTCTCTTATATCTCCCCTTAACTCTTCTACTCACATAATTTTTATTTCTTTGCACCTCAATGATGTTAGACTTCTATATGTTTCTCTTCACTGACTTCCTCCATTGTTCCATCCTGAATTTAAACTTCTAACCTTTATGTCTTTTTATGGTCTTGCTGCTCCTTATCTAACCTCATTGCTTCTCTCCATTCTCATCCTTGACTCCTCTTTTCTGCAAATATTGCCACTCCCTTATGCCATTTCTTTAAAACTCTTTGCTTTCTCTCTTTTGGTCCCTCATGCATGTAACTCTTTCTCTTTCTCTCTTTGATATTCAGCTGTCTCCCTCTTTGCCTTGCTTTTTAAAAATTATTTAGAAAGCATTGCTTCTCCTGTGTTTCTCTCTTGATGTTCTCTTTGTGTTTTGTTTTGTTTTTATTGGTGGGTTAATTATTGAAGAGTTTTAAACTCTTCTGCCTCCTTTAAGTCTCATCTACCAAGAACAAAGTTTTTCCCCACCCTCCAAATCCTCTCTCCTTTTTCTCTCATGTATTTTAAATTGTGAGCCTGCAGGCAGGGGCCTGTGCATTTTATTCATGAATAGCGCCTAGTATATATTAGGCATTTTATAAATAATAAACGATGATGATGATGCCATGTGGGCACTTGATGAACTCTGATGCAAATGGTTGCAAGTTATTGGAACGGATGAGCAAACACACACACACAAAACCACAGGGGGGAGGGAGAACATTCATTCCAGGGTTACAAAGCTCATATGTCCTGACAGATCTTGGCACCTGAATATGGCTATAACAGATCACTGGCAGAATATGTGCTTTTAACTGTGAGGCAGCAATGAAGCTCTCTGAGTGTGCTCAGACGTTTCAAATAGTACAGTCCCTCTATGCCAGTGTAAAGCTAGTTGGTGGTGTTTTCCAGGTGGATACTCCAGAGTGAGTGCTTTACAACCCCACAGGCAGACTCCATGAAGATACAAGGTTCTGCTTCTCTCTGCTCCGTGGTTGGGTGTTTCCCCAGCACCCCTCCTTCCCTGGGCTCCCAAGACTGTCAGGATGATTTTGTCTGATTCTACCTGCTGCAGAGAATCAACCTGATTACCATCCTTGATGTAGATTTATCTGAACAGCAGGGGGTGGGGGGACTCCATTATCACCAGCCCATTTTTCCCAGAGTGCATGTAGCTGCTGACAGGTGAGAAGCTGTGCACTCTACACAGTTCCTGCAATGGCTGAGAGCCAAGGCTCAGCAGTCTGCATGGAGGGTGCGAGCATGATGTGAGGCAGAACCACCAAGGCACACAAAATATGAAGTGCTGTGGGAAAGGGGACCCTCTGGAGATGGTCTGCACCAATGGGCCCTTCACATGTCCGTATTTCCACAGTACACAGTCTTCATTTCACACACACTCTGCCTTCTTGCACAGGCCAGCCTGCCAGGAGCTACTGTCTGAGCCAAGGGTGGTATTGCCCTCTGCTGGAGTGCTAGCTCTGATTATTTAGGATTGTAAAACTGTAATCAGTACATAGGGAAGTCCAACCATAGCAACCAGTGGTTAATTGTACAACACAACACTGCAACAATACAATGGAGAGGATTCCTTGCTTGTGAGATGACAGAGGTAGGTAAGCATCCTGAAGTGTGCAGTGTACCAAGGGTGACACACCTCTAGTTTCCAGGACAGTGTTAGGGAGCCCTGCTGGACATGCTATTTACTGTCAGTGCTTAGGGGCAGCCTAGGTGTCTTCTTTCCACTTTTTCCTCTCTTGCAAACACACACCAAGGCTTCCTTCTCTGGGTCTCCCAAACACATAAGAGAAGATTAAT
>NW_024804777.1:0-5049 GCF_019175285.1 Sceloporus undulatus
TTTCCTGAATGAATGAGACTGGCCCATTGCGATCTCAGACTGATGCTTCTTATCTGAAGGACTGACACTAACTCATTGTGACTTCAGGCTGATGTTCCTTCCCTGAAGGATTAAGATGGGCTTATTGACTTCAGACAGGTGTTCCTTACCTGAAGGATTGAGCCTGGCCCATAGCGACCTCAGGGTTATGATCCTTGCCTGAAGGATTGAGTCTCCTTCAAGGCAGATGTTCCTTACCTGAAGCAATGAGACTGTCCCATTGTGATCTCAGCCTGAGGCACCTTTCCTGAAAGATTGTGACAGGACTATTATGAGTTCAGACTGATGCTCCTTGCCTGAAGGATTGAGACTGGCCCATTGTGATCCTCACCGGAAGCACTGAGATTGTCACATTGTGATCTCAAAGCCATCCAGTCCAACCCCCTTCTGCCATGCAGGAACTCTCAATCAAAGCATATCTGACAGGTGACCATCCAGACTGTTTAAAGGCCTCTAAACAAGGAGACTCCATCATTCTCCGTTGAGGGAGTGTGTTCCACTTTCAAACAGCCCTGTCTGTCAGGAAGTTCCTCCTCATGTTGAGGTGGAATCTCTTTTCCTGGAGCTTGCATCCATTGCTCTGGGTCCTGTTCTCTGAAGCAGCAGAAAACAAGCTAGCTGCCTTCTCAATAAGACATTCCTTAAAATATTTAAACAGGGCCTTCATATCACCTCTTAACCTTCTCTTCTCCAGGCTAAACATCCCTAGTTTCCTAAGTATTTCCTCATAGGGCATGGTTTCCAAATCCTGCACCATTTTAGTCGCCTTCCTTTGGACACGCTCCAGTTTCTCAATGTCCTTTTTCAATTGTGGTGCCCAGAACTGGACACAGTATTCCAAGTGAGGCCTGACCAAAGCAGAATAGAGTGGCACTATTACTTCCCTTGATCTAGACACTATACTTCTATCAATGCAGACGAAAATTGCATTGGCCTTTTAAGCTGCCGCATCACACTGTTGACTCATGTTCAACTTGTTGTCTACTTGGACTCCTAGATCCCTTTCACATGTAGTTTCATTCACTGGTTTATCCCAGGTCTAGTTATTCACACAAAGTAAATCTTTTAGGAAAATTCAAGGGGAAAAACATGATCAATTATCCTAGGTTTAGTTGCTTTTTTGGCACATACACACACACAACATACTGAGCTGCATGCAATTGCAGGGTTTGTCCACTTTCTGTGTATGTTGATTTTGGATTAATCCTCAACGTGTCTGAAAATGTCCCACTTTTGTGGTTTTAAATCCCATTTCTGCACAGAATTTGGCCAGTTTCCTCCCGTGTGATAAACTCCTAGGAACTGGAAGGGCAGCTATGAACTAACTATACAAAATCTGCCCCAAAGTCATGTCCGGTGGTCACCATTTCCTTTGGATAAAAACAAGTGATGGAGAAAAGCTTTGGACCAGAGATCTTTGGGCCATCATCAGCTTCTCTATTCTTTAGACTTGACTGAAGTGTTGTAAATAGTCTGGATAGTAAACCTACTAAAAATCTCATTTTGGGATCTCAGGAAAGAGATGGGGAGAGATTTGCATGTTTGTTTTTAAATTACATGTCATATAAATTACATGTCTCTCCCACTCTGTCCTGTTTTTTTTAAAATTTATTTTATTAAGAAAACATATAAAGAAGACATAATACAAAACATACAAGACAAAACAACAACAACAACAAAACACAATACATAAATGATTATATGATAATCCACATTAGTTTCATACCCTTCCAACATAACAAATTGTACCCCGCTTTTATAACACCATTTATATTCCTCCAAATTGGTATTAAATCATCAGCTTCTATGAAAACATATGAATATCACAAATATATTTACGTTATGCAAAAAAGTTAAAACAAGGAGAGTTAGGCAAATTAGACAAAGTTAAGCAGCAGAGGTTATAATACCTTAAGTCCACAGTATCTATCTAAGTATTTGCAATCCTTAATTACAACATTTATGTCTTTATTCCTCAGTCTTTCTGTCAAAATATCCAATCTCTTAGCTTTCCACAACTTAATTAACTATTCCTCTTCAGTTGGTACCACTTTGTTTTTCCAATATTGAGCATAGAGAATCCTAGCCAGCGTTTCCATGTAGAGAATTAGATGTGACAGTTTCTTAGCCTAGACATCCTCCAATATACATGTCATGTTTAAGAGAAAAATATGAGGATCTAAAGGAATATCTTTGTGGAGTATATTTGCCATTAAATTATGAATGTTACTCCAAAATCCCTTGGCTTTGTCACATTTCCACCAAAGAAAGTGCCATCCTCTTTCCCACATTTCCCACATTTAATGTTAGCAGTCTTATACATTTTGTTAATTTTGAGAGGGGTCATAGACCATCTATGTAACATTTTGGAATAGTTCTCCTTGTAATTTTGACACAAGGTAAATTTCCTTGTCTCTTTCCAAGGTGTTTCCCAGTGATCTTGTCGATGGCTTTCTGCAAATCCTGTGACCATTTTACCATGGAAAGTTTAACAATTTCATCCTCCAAATCTCTTTCTTTTAAGATCTTATAATATTTTCCAAGATGTTTACTCTCTTTATCCACAAAAATTTTGTCCAAGCTGTTCTCTTTGTAAGAAATACCCATCAATTTTTGGTCAGACCTAAACCTTTCAGCTAGCTGAAAATACAAATACCAATCAATATCCTTACCTTCAGAAACAAATATTTCTCTCGATTTCAATGACACAATATTATTGGGTTTCCACTGAATCAAATCTTTATATATTATCCATCTATTCTTGAAGTCTTTAGTCCTTTTATAAAAGGCTTCTTGAGGCGATACTCATTGTGGAAGATTACTATAGAAAAGGTCTTCTTCCAGACATAGAGCATTTCTAAGAAAACGATGTTTAAAGTCTTTATGTTCTTTGACCTTTTCATACCACAAATACGCATGAATGCCAATCCTCAAGTCACAGCATCCTAAAGATAACAGTCTATCATTGCTTAGATTAATCCAGTTCTCTGGCCAACACAGACAAGATGCATAATAATATAGCTTAAAGTTTGGTAAAGCACAACCCCCCCGTCATATTCGTCTGTCAAAATTTTCCATCTCACCCTAATAATAATAATAATAATAATAATAATAATAATAATAATAATAATAATAATAATAGGATTTATTTATATACCGCCCAATCACTGGGAATCCGAGTGTTTTATAACAGAGGGGATAATAGACGGTTCCCTTCCCTCAGGATTACAATCTAAATTTGGCTCATTACCTTCCCAAAGAAATTCAAAGAACTCTTTCTGCCAGATTGCAAAGTGTTTGTCTTTGGCTATAATTGGTACGTTCTGAACTAAGTACAGAAAACGGGGGAAGGATATTCGTTTCTAACGTTGCTATTCTCCCATAGAATGAGAGATGCAATTTGGACCATTAAGACATATCCTTTTTTACTTCATTCCATAGTCTTCCATAGTTGTTGTGAAACAAGTTAGTGTTTTTGGTCGTTAAGTATATTCCCAGATATTTAGCTTTATTAACAAATCTATACCCCGATACATTACTTAACTCCAGTTGTTCTTCTTTGTTTAAATTCTTCATAATAAACACAGTTTTCTTTTGATCCACCTTTAACCCCGATATTTCGGCAAATGCCTCCAGAGTATAACTGAGAGCTGAAATGCTATTTAGTGGATGATCTAAGAAGCGAATGAGATTGTTGGCAAATGCTCTGGCTTTATAAACATAATTCTTAATCTTCACTCCCTTAATGTCCACATTGCCTCTAATATTATTTAATAACACTTTGAAGGCAACTCTAAACAAGAGGTGATGAGAGGTCACACACACACACACACACACACACACACACACATATGGAATGTTTCAAGACTATAGATCTTGCATACAACACCCATAGATACATCTATACATACCCATAGATATCTGTCTGAACGTGTGCATGTGTAATAAACTTCTTTAACCATAGAGATAGAGGATGAGAGAGATAGAAAGACGAGAGGTGAAAGAAAGCACATGTACACATAAATATGGATCATATATCTCAATCTTCTAGTATAGATATGATATAAAACAAACACACACACATATATATACTCTTCTAAATTGCGTACAATTTAAACATAATCAAATGCATGGAGAAATATGCACATATATACACCGCCCCCCCAATGTTCTGGTCAACATCAGCATGTATATATGATTATAACTGTGTATATGTTTACTTCCGGTCATAACAGGATAACTGCATTGCAATTAGTGTAATTGGAATTTTTATGCTTTGTGATGTTTTTATGATATGTATTTCACACTTGATCACTCCTGAGGACACTCTGAGGGGCTGCCATTGGCTGGAGGCCCAATCCCTCGCCCTGATTGGCTGGAATCCCAGTCCCTCCCACCATCCAAGTTCCTGATTGGCTGCAGTCCTAGTCCCTCCCACCATCCATGGCCCTGATTGGCTGGAATGCCAGTCCTCACACCATCCCTGGCCCTGATTGGCCAGACTCCCTGTCTCTCTCTCTACCCTGAAGGCCTCAAACTGACAAGTGTCAAGCTGTGACGCAGAGGCGGCCATTTTGTGTCTTGGTGGCCATTTTGTGCAGCTTGTGACTGTTGGGAATAATGTTCCAGATCCTTCTCTGAGGCCTCAGTTGAACAGAGGCACCTCTTTCTCTCCTGAGGCTCCAGAGTCAGAAGGAGGCCAGGCTCCTTGGGCCAAAAGGAAGGAACTGTGTCTCTTTGTGTGTCTTTTCTGAGAGGGTTTTCGTATTACACAACTCTGCTCCTTCTGGGGAACATTGGGTTTTAAAAGGGATCAGAAATAGGAAGATAGTTTTAATACAAGCCTTATTCTTCTTCTTCACAAACATTGGACTTTGGCTCCTAAAAGGAGGACTGCCCCTCCCCCCATTATTTATTTATTTATTTATTTATTTATGATGCACTCATTTCACATCCAGCTACAGGGACATAACCAGGGCCCTCTCCAATTCCCCATCCTCTAATCCCCCA